>NW_015160318.1:52067-73610 GCF_001447785.1 Gekko japonicus
CCCCCAAGAGCCAGCAATCCAAAACAGTCCAGTGGAGCCTGAGCGGTGGGTGTTGCCTCCTGACACACTTCCGGTGATGTCAGGGGGTGTGGCATATGCAAATGAGTTATGCTAATGAGTTATACTAATGAGCTCCTGCACCTCTTTTTCTACGAAATGACTCCTGGGAAGAAGTATACACTCAGGCTCTCTCTATTCTCCCAGGTTGATTGTCCCTTCTCTCTCCCATCCCTTATCTCATCCCTACAGCTTCGTCTCCGGAATCGTCTGTCTTTATTACCCGGAGGATATTTCTGTGAGGGAGGACCCAGAGCTCCAGGCCTGGGTGGCCGAGATTTTTAACAAGGGCCCTCTTGGGAGAGAGTCCTCCGGTAAGATCCATTTTTATCCACCCTAAACCTTCCCCCCCCCAAAAAAAGCTATCCAGAATTGTCTATAGTCATTGGTGGGAGGCAGGCCCATAGCCAGGATTTTTTAAATTCGGGGAGGGGGGCTTTAAATAAGTTGGGGGACACCCTGCACACACACCCCAAGGGAGCACCACAAATAAATTAAAAAATTGGAAGTTGGGGGAGGCTGGGCTGGATGGGAAGTTGGGGGGCGTTGGCAGTAAGACGGGGGGGGGGGCAGGCCCCGAGATGCCCCATTGTAGCTATGGACCTGGTAGGAGGGGTGGGGGCAACAATGGCCAGGTTAGAGGCTTCCTTGTTTGTTCCCCAGCCCCTTTTCTCGTCACTTTATGGTTTTCACCCCCAGCCTGAGAGCCAAAATACAGACTCTGTGTGACACGAGTCAGGTCCTGGGTGCCCAACCTGACAAGTAGACATGGTTGGGAGGACTCTCCTTCAAAGTGCCCCGTTGCACTGCCAGCTTCCCCTCCCACACTGTTTTTGCCAGCAGAAATGGCCTTGTTCCTCTGAACTGTTTCCTCACCACAAAATTATGGATTTTGTGAGTTCAAAGGCATCTGCATCTTCTGTAAGAGGGTCTCTGTCCCCCGTGGCATTGCCAATTCAGCTGCCCCTGTGGCAATCTCACGCCTTTTCTGAGGGCAGAATGAGAGCCAGTTTGGTGTCGTGGTTAAGTGCGCGGACTCTGATCTGGGAGAACCGGGTTTGATTCCCCACTCATGCACTTGCAGCTGCTGGATGACCTTGGGCAAGCCGTAGTTCTGTCAGAGCTGTTATTGAAAGAGCAGTTCTTGAAAGAGCTCTCTCAGCCCCACCTCCCTCACAGGGTGTCTACTGTGGGGAAGGGAAAGGAGATTGTCAACCGCTCTGAGACTCCTTTGGGTAATGAAGGGCAGGGTATAAATTGGTGTGGTGGTCTAATCTGGGAGAACCGGGTTTGATTCCCCACTCCTCCACTTGCAGCTGCTGGATGACCTTGGGCAAGCCATAGTTCTGTCACAGCTGTTCTCTCAAGGAAAGTTCTCTCAGAGCTCTCTCAGCCCCACCTACCTCCCAAGGGTGTCTGTCGTGGGGAGGGGAAGGGAAAGGGATTTTGTAAGCCGCTCTGAGACGCCGAGTGAAGGGCAGGGTATAAATCCAATCTCTTCTTCGTCTTCTTTTTCATGACGTGGCGACAGTATTTTGACGTTTCTGACGTTTCTGAATGCTTATCTACAGTGCTCTCAATTAAACATCGCAAGAACCTAGCTGCATTTACACATAATGTGGGGCGGTAACGTGGCATTATATTTCTGTTTCCCCTAATCCCCACCCTCCCTTATTCTCTAGTTTGACTTTGGAGCTTGGATGCCCAACTACCCCTCATCTATGCGAAAGCCACCCCCTAAGACCAAGGGTAGCGCAACTTTTGGGAGCATCCTAGACACCTTGCCGGATGTCAGCACAACCTGTCGATCGTTGCTAATCCTCTGGCTACTCAGCAAAGAACCAGGAGACAGGGTAAGAATGAACTTGGAAGGAAGGGACCCGGAGGGGTATCTGAAGGACCGTTTTGTCTCATACATGCCTTCCTGGGGAAACTAAGGTCACAGAGAGAGGCCTTCTTGACTTGCCGTCGACCAAAGAAGCTGGTCTGACTGGTACACGAGGGGATGCCTCCCCCCATGATTATGGAACAACCTCCCCACGGAGGTGCGCCTGGCCCCCTCACTCTTGATCTTTAGGAGGCAGCTAAAGGCTATTTTAAGGAGCTGCGGTGGCTCAAGTGGTTAAGACGCTGAACTGCAGGCTATGGAAGGTCAGTAGTTCAGCAGTTCGAGACCCGAGTGTGCCGCATGACGGAGTGAGCTCCCGTCTCTAGTTCCAGCTCCTGCCAACCTAGCAGTTCGAAAGCAAGAAATTGCAAGTAGATAAATAGGGACCACTTTGGTGGGAAGGTAACAGCATTCCGTGCGCCTTGGTGTTTAGTCATGCCGACCACATGACCACGGAAACGTCTTCGGACAGCGCTGGCTCTTCGGCTTTGAAACGGAGATGAGCACCGCAACCCCAGAGTCGGACTTGACTGGCTTTCGAGCAAGGGAACCTTTACCTTTACCTTTAAAGGCCATTTTATTCACAGCAGCATTTGATTAGTTCTTCTGTTTAGCAGCAGTTTTAAATTTACTGATTTTAACTAGTGGTTTTAATGTATTATTATTATATTATATGGAAACATTCCATATACAATTATTATATGGAAACAATCCATATACAATTATTATATGGAAACAATCCACATACAAAAGAACCTCCTCAGGAAAGCTCCTCCATTAGCATGTCCACAGCCTGGGGAACTCCTACAAGACAATGACTCAGCCCTACCCCACCTGCCTGAGTAGATATAAATTACCTGCCTACCATTTTTCTTCTCACCTTGACACAGAGAGTACTCTGTCTTTCTGTGTTATACCTCTGAGGATGCCAGTCACAGTTACTGGTGAAATGTCAGGTCCTACAATGCCAAGACCACGGCCAGACAACCCGGAAAATCGACAACAGCTATTGTATTATTGTTTACATTGTAAGCCACCTTGAGCTCCTATAAGGTAGAAAGGAAGTTAACAAATGTTTTAAATAAACAAGATGAGAAACTGGGCTGGATCTACACATTACTGAAGATCCAAGCTCTTGTCTGGAGTGAGAAATGCCAGAAATCTTCTAGCTACAAGTGCAACAAATGTGAGCTTCCACTTCAAAAAGTGGTGGGGGAACCTTGCTCTTTTATTGTATCCATATCATACCTTTCCTTCAAGGAGTAGGAAAGAGTAAAAGTCTAGTAGCTCCTTAAAGACTAACAGAATTTGTAGTAGGGTATGAGATTTCATGAGTCACTGCTATCTGAAGAAGTGAGCAGTGACTCACGGAAGCTCATACCCTACCACAAATTTGGTTAGTCTTTACTGGACTCTTACCTTTTCCTAGTGCTATAGACTAATACAGCTACCCTTCTTGATCTATCTTCCTTCAAGCAGAACTAGCTGAGTCTCACCAACAGCATAGGTAAAGGCAGGGGTCGTTTCGTAGAAAAAGAGCTAGGGGAACTCATTAGCATAACTCATTAGCATATGCCACACCCCCTGACATCAGGGGCCCGGCGGTGGACCTGCAAGGCCAGTGGGAGTGCGAGGAAGCCCCGCCAAGGCCCTCCCTGGCCCCAGGCAGGCAGGGGTGGGGAGAGGCGGGGAGGAAGCAACTTACCCTCCCTCTTCTCCTGCCTCCTCCTGGCTGAATGAGGGCTGGAAGCGGGGCGGCTGGAAGCAGGGGGTGGGGCTTCGTCATGTGCCCCACCCCCAACACCTCACCCAGGGGAACTGCAATCCCCCGCGATCCCCCCCGAATCGACCTCTGGGTAAAGGTAAAGGTCTCCATTGCTCGAAAGCCAGTCAAATCCGACTCTAGGGATGCGGTGCTCATCTCCGTTTCCAAGCTGAAGAGTCGGCGCTGTCCAAAGATGTTTCCGTGGTCATGTGGCTGGCATGACTAAATGCCGAGGCACACAGAACACTGTTACCTTCCCACTGAAGTGGTACCTATTTATCGACTTGCAGTTTCTTGCTTTCGAACTGCTAGGTTGGCAGGACAGCATAGAAAGGCCTAATTTCACGGCCACTGCTCTTGCTATTTCAAAGTTGCCTGATCTGATTTCGAAAGTTGTCTGCTTCCATTGAAATATACCCATTTCAGTTTAATTTCTCCCTTGTGAACCTGTGAGTGTTTGTTTCTGCACCGATGTTTCATTCCTTAAGCCGAATTCTCCCCAAATTTTTCAATATTTTTAAAAATCATGTATAAATGATATAAAATGCCATAAAAAGAAACAAAGGAATCCTTAATGAAAATGAGACAACCCCAAATCAGGGATGGAGACGAGGTACAAAAGTTTCTCTTCTTCTCTTTCCAGAGGCCCCTGGGTTGCTACCCTGCGGAACATTTCACAGAAGAAGAACCAAAGCAGATCATTGCAGCTTTTCAGAACCGCCTGGCCCAGATCTCCAAAGAAATTGAGGAGAGGAACAAGCGCTTGCCCCTCCCCTACAACTACCTCAACCCGCCAGAAATAGAGAACAGCACATCGATATAATTGTGCAGACTCCAAGCCTAACCCACAAAGAGGCTCCTCGAAGTTGGGAAGGCCTCAAGGGGTGGGGACATCACGTGACGGAAACACCTCAAATGATGGAAGCCAAGATGGCGGGAGAAAATTGTTATGGGGCTCCCAAGAGACACAACTTCTAAAGGGCCAACGTTCCCTGACTGTCAGTTTGTGTACTGTATAGTATTTATTTGTTTGGGGGTTAAAATGTTCCTCAGACTAACAAAATATCTCAGGATTCAGGTGCCAAAATGGAAAACAGGCCTTTGCCAAGTGACAAAGAAAGCCAGCTTGGTCAGTGTGGGGAAATGGCCACGCAAGCCCCGTTTCCGCCCATGTGGGAGTTCCATAACTGCCCCAGGTCTCTGCTTGGCACGGGCTCTCTCCTGCTTTCTTCCATTGTAACCTGCTTCTCTTGGGCAGCCACCAACTGGTCATTACGAGTATCTCCTGAAGCACTAGTACCCCAGCACTCTTCACTGTGTTGCTCTTTAAAGGCTCCGCCTCAGTTTTGCTTCTGCTGTAGCAGGGACGAACAAACACACTTGTGTGCTATGTTGCTGAAAGGATCAGCAGCCAACCCCTCCCCTGGTTTTTTTCCCCCTCTATAAGCATTACCAAATAGGGTTTGATGTGCATCACAAGCCACATCAACATTCAAAATGTAAAGACATTTAATAAAGAAAAAATGCACACACAGCATCCTGAAATTATAATGGAACGAGCAAAGATTAAAAAAAAAAGCAATTCAAACGTAGTCCTCTAATCCTAACACTTTGCATATTCTACAAGATGACAATATTAGTAAAGGCTGTTTAATGTTTGAAGTTACAAGTATTTAAATATGTTCCTGTGATGGAACAGGCCTGCTCTGGCCTGCAGGCCCTGTTCTACCTTCCCCTCCAAGGTCTTCCCAAAATGGTGAGAGGCTTTCCTTTCTCTCTCAGGTAACCACTGCCACCACCTGAACTTTGTAACGAATTTCCCACTGGGAGAGTCAGGACTCCCAGCTTCTCTTCCAAGATCTGAGGCCTCTCCTCTGTGTCTCCAGCTGCCCAGCGATGGGGCACCATGGAGACTTACTCCTTGTGCACCCCTGGAGGAATAGCCACTTGCCAACTGACTGCCTTCCCCCTGGTGCTCCTTTTTAAATAGCATGTCCAAAATGGTAGAGGTCTGTGTGGTACATACAACTTCTACCAGCAACAAAAGTATTTATTAAAAAGAAAATGTTCACAATCAGACTTTTAGCACAGCACCAGATTGAGCAAGGGATTAAAAAGAAATGGGTTAAACACAAATCTTCTGTCCCTCTCTCTATACATGCCCTATCAGATGTTAAAATATAGGACAGGCTCCTTAATTTAGGAAGTTATAGATATCTACATAGTTCTATTACCTTGAAGCTTCTTTCAGTTCTCCAGGCTAATGGCTGCCTCCTTCAGACCTCAATTAAGAGTTCTGTCTGCTCTGATGGACTCAGCACAAAATTCCTTGCTTCCAGAAGTTTTGTCACCTCTCCTCCCCCCCAACCCAGTCAGGCCAGGTCAAGGAGTTTTTCTTGGTGTCTCCAGAAATTTCCTCCCTGAAGTGTCTTTAGTATTTAATGCCTCCAAATCTCTGTTCCCTGCTTGGGGGGGCGGGACGGGACTTGACCATCCTGTCTAGACCTATTAGCATTTGTGTGAAGGTGGGCTGAGGTAAGTCTGGAAGGCAATTGAACTGAGTTTCCTCCTTCCAGCTTGTTCTCTGCCCACAGACAAAAAACCCCCAAAAAAACACTTTAAAAACTCAGAGTGAAGGTTTTGCGCATTTCAAACCTCCAAAGAAAAAAATGCATTTCCTCACAGTTCCATTACCAAAGTTTCATGGAGTGGGGATTCTCCCCTTTGAGAGGCAACCCATGGTCATGGCAGCTCTGGTGTAAGATGGTTCCGAATAAGAAGGCAAGACAGCTTCTATCTCATGTCAAGGGGTTTTATACTCTCTCCTTTGTCCACCCCTTGTGGGCCATCACAATGTTCAATTAAAACTTCACTGGAACTCAAAAGATAAAAGCACTTTGTACTTTGGATTGTACGGACTCACTATTTGTAATCTGCCTTGATTCCCTGTGAGCAAAGGGGACTCTAAATAACATAAATAAATGAATTAGTAGAATGTCTTTCAGGATCATATATTTGCTCTAGATAAGACTTCCATTAGACTCTTGAATGACTCTGCAATATGTATATTTTGCTTTTAAGCTATCAAGTTCTGGGTCTTTTTATGCCTATAATGCACCTGTGTTTGCCTTCTTTGCTCCATTTTAGCTGCTATGAGCCTTCTAGAAGTGGGTCATATTGACAAAAGATTCAGTCTTCTAATTTTGGGTATTATTTTGTTTCCAATACCCGGTGAAGACCAATCTAGCAATAGTAATCATATGCAAAGTGGCTATTTGCTGATCTCTGGGAACATCAGGAAGATAATTCAGCAATAATGTCTCTGGCTTATAAGGGATTTGTATACCCAGTCCTATTGATAGTAATTTTGCCACTTGTTTCCCGAAGCTGGAGCCACAAATACAAGACCACAACATGTGAAAAAAATCTGCTTTGTCTTCTTTACAGAGCCAATATTATGCGGGAATCAGACTTATAAATCTTTGCCAGCCTTATAGGGAAAGTTGCCATCTATGAGTCATTTCCAACAAGTTTTCTCTAAAAGAGAGGCAAACTGTAAACTGTAGTGCCACGAGTAAAAATAAATTTCCTTGCTGAATCATCAAAAATATTACCTACACTTCTTTGCCACCTACAGCAAAAATCTTGATCAGGCTTGAGTAAATTTTTCCACAAACAAGAATACATCCTCAAAGTAAAACTTTTGCCATCACCTAAAAGTAATTCCTCAAACTGTTGTAGGCCTCAAGACTTGGAGATATTCAAATACTGAAAGATTAGGCACCTTCATATCTTTTATATCACTATATGGGATTACTTGGTTATCAGTTATCACATTTCTATAAGTACTGTATTAATACTTGTTTCATCTTCTTAAATGAGAAAATTCAAAACCTAACTCATCAACCATATCACTAATAGTGGAGGCCAAAAGAGAGAGTCTTGGTGGCGATTTATTTTTAACTTGATCCAAAACAGAGTGCGACCACAGGTGCCAGATAATGCAGGAAGGAAGTGAGGCTATTTGCGCAGCTCAAGTGGTTAAGACGCTGAACTGCAGGCTGTGGAAGGTCAGTACAGCTGTTCGAGACCCGGGTGCCGCATGATGGAGTGAGCTCCCATCTCTAGTTCCAGCTCCTGCCAACCTAGCAGTTCGAAAGCAAGAAATTGCAAGTAGATAAATAGGGACCACTTTGAGACCTTTCTTGGGAGGGAAGGCAGCATGTTATAGCCTGATAGAAATGCTATAATTGATTGTAAGTGCAAAGGTACTCATTATAAAATGAAACACCATGAGTGCAGTCATATGTGCCAGATAACACAGGGGGGGAGCAAGGCTATTTGCGCTGTAGTAATTTGACCCGCCACTGCGCGATCAGACGCAACGGCGGGTGAATCGGGGGTTTTTTTCTTTGTCACGTGTTTCCAGTGCACTTCAGTGAGGGATCACTGATGCAATGGGAGCATGCTTGAGCGATCACACGGTGAAGTCCATCTGCAGCCCATGACAAACCTGTTTGCTACTGCACTTTCCCTGGTATTTTTTAACTCCGCTTCTTCGGCGGAGTGAAACGGGTTGCCGATGGGTGTGGGACGCTTGCCAGATTTTCCCACGTGATTGCGCCCTTAAAATCCGCCCGGCATTTGTGCCTATCACGCGGCTAGTTCTGCGTCTGATTGGGACCTTAGTATAGCATTTATGGTGGTGTTATCATTATTATAGTACTTCTTGTTTTCTTTTCTCACACAAGGTCAACTTTTCAGGGGTACTCTTACAAAGGATTGTTCTATAATGGTTGGCAAGGTTTTGATAGTATTTGATAACCAATCTTTCAACCAATTTAATCTGATAGCTTGGTAAGAAATTATCTCTAAACCACCTAAGATACCAGTCTTCTTACGCGTCATTTTCGGAATCCCCAGTTTTGGCAAGTTCCAAAAACGCGGGGTAAGGAGAAAACTCCAGGTTTGTGCCTGGCGAGGAAAAATCTTCTGTGGAAAATTTCACATAACACGCAGTTTTAAAAACGTCAATGTGGAGAATTTCACTACTGCAAAAATGGTCAGTGAGAAAGGCAGACAATAAATAACGTAAATATATAAATGTTGCTGCTGTTTAGGGGCATAGCTACGTTTGTCTGTCATTGAATTTATCCTGTGAATTTGCCAGATTGCTCAGGGGGGATTTTCTCAAAAGTCCTTTTCCACCCTTGGTGATGTTATCATTACTATAGTACTTCTTGTTTTCTTTTCTCACCCAAGGTCAACTCTTCAGAGGTACCCTTACAAAGGATTGTTCTATAATGGTTGGAGAGTCCTTTTCCACCCTTAAAATCCTTGAAAGTCCTTTTCCACCCTTGTATCAATCCCCCTTTTCAATAGTATCCATAGACAAAAGAATTCAGCATGGCGGCTATCCTTCCTCCTCCATTGTATCCTTATGTCTTTGAGGTGGGTTATGCTGAGAGTGACTGACCCCACGTCAGCTCCTTGGATGAGTGGTGTTTTGAACTCAGGTCCTGTTTTTACACCCTAACCCATGAGTCCCCAACATGGTGTACATGGTGTACATGGCTGACAACTGTGCCCCCACCAAGTGTTTTTAGACTGTGGGCATAAACAGGCAGGGGCTTTTGCCCTGCCAAGCTTTTTTTTTTAATAATACTTGTTGTATTTTAAAAACAAAATAGTAATTTAAAGGGGGTACAGAAGAAAAGAAAGGGGTTATCTAGGGATTATAGAACATATTATATTTATCAAAGATTATTATACTTACAAAATATGTTAAAGAAATGAAGAAATACTTTCCCCTGACATCCCCTTGATTAAATTTTTAGGACACTTTTGGGACATTTTCTACAATAGTTTTATAATTAATACATTTTCTGTATTACATGTTTCATTGATACTACGTTCTAACTGTAACTTTTAATATACCAAAATTTGAAAGGAAATCTATTATTTATCTCACAATAAATATAAAAAATGAAAGGTATTTTGTTCAAAATCCACTTCTTTATATATTTGTATTCAACATTTAGTCTCCTTTTTCTGCATTATATTACATTTATATGCCTTACAATACATTTATAGACCATTTTAGACTGTTTCACTTTCTGAATTATCTCCTGCTTGCAGAGTAGACACTCCATCTCTCCTCAGCTTTCAAGATGGATCTGTTCCTCAAATAAATTGTTAATTTCACCATTTGTTTTCCCATTCTTCTAAGCTTGGACAGATGACTGATTTCCACTTTGGTGCATAAAATAATTCTAGCTGCTGTCACCATATGTTTAAATATCGCTTCAAAAACTTTTGGTAATTTGTTAGGCAGTATTCTTAATAACATATTCTTAGCTTCCATAGGAAATTGAATTTTCATCTATTCTGCATTTTCCCAAGTATTTCCTTCCAATATCTTTTTGCCTTATTACAAGTCCACCGTATATGATAAAAAGTTTCATCTATGTCTTGACATTTCCAACATTTTCCTTTGTAATTTTTGTCTACTTTCTTGACATCCTTCAGAGTAATATACCATCTGAAAACATTTTGTATCAATTTTCTTCTAGCGCCCGACTGGCTGTGTGAACCTGAGTTCTTTTCCCCATAACCACTCCCATTGATGCATAGGTATTTGCTCTCTCAAGTTCTGCATCCCTTTAATCATACATTTTTTCACTTGTTCTTTTCCTATTTCTAACTGAAGTAATAACTTAAATATATCCAATGTAATAAATGAACTTTCTGTTTTATATTCAGTTGTTAAATTCAGTCATCTCTCTTAGAGTTCCACCTTCCATGTTAATAATGTTATTTAGTCTTGAAGCTGATTGGTAATACGATAAACACTGAATATTTATTCCTTCATCTTTAATGTCTTGCCAAGACTTGAGTTTCCCCAGGGCATTTACCATATTGCCTTATGGCAAGGAGTCACTCTTGTTTATTGTATTCTTATCATGGTAAATTTTTATTGGAGACATAAGCAGAGAGTTTGAAGGACTCAGCACACTCCAACATGTAAACCATATTCTCAAAAGTCCATCTCTAATTATATGACTCTTTTCTTGTACTGTAATTGTTTTAGTTGGTTTAGTTGGACCAGATTTGCCACTTGGTAATACAACTTCATCATATTACCAGCATGATGTAGTGGTTAGGAGCACAGAATCTAATCTGGGAGAACCGGGTTTGATTCCCCACTCCTCCACATGCAGCAGCTGGTGAGACCTTGGGTCAAACAATCCAAAGAAATAACACACAGTCCCAAAAGAGTCCGGTATGAAAAAATACAGACGTGTCCTAGATGCCCACAGAACAATACAACAACAGTCTATAATAAAGCTATAACATATTTAGTGTCTGGTAAAGACAAACAACATATTCCTTCATAGAAAAAAATACAAAGGTCAATAAAAATTCACATAGCAGTCTGCTCCAGTCTCTCACAATCTATATACTTATAACCAGAGGTCATTTCGGGGGGATTGTGGGGGATCGCAGTTCCCCCAGGTGAGGTACGGGGGGCGGGGCACATGACAAAGCCCCGCCCCCTGCTTCCGGCCGCCCCGCTTCCGGCCCTCATTCAGCCAGGAGGAGGCAGGAGAAGAGGGAGGGTAAGTTGCTTCCTCCCTGCCTCTCCCCACCCCTGCCTGCCTGGGGCCAGGGAGGGCCTTCGCGGGGCTTCCTTGCACTCCCGCCGGCCTTGCAGGTCCACCGCCGGGCCCCTCATGGGGCTTGGCAGTGGAGCTGCAAGGCCGGCGGCAGCAGCCGGGACCGTTGGGGGCGGGGTGTGTGGCCTTATGACACACTTCCGGTGATGTCAGGAGGTGTGGCCTTATGACACACTTCCGGTGATGTCAGGGGGTGTGGCCTTATGACGCACTTCCGGTGATGTCAGGGGGTGTGGCATATGCTAATGAGTTATGCTAATGAGTTCCCCTAGCTCTTTTTCTATGAAACGACCCCTGCCAAGCGTACTGATGCTGCTGCCGAAGTCAAATGGACTCACACTATGCCTCCATTTTAAAACATGTTGCTTCAGCAGCAGCTGCCACCTCAGCACAAATGTCTTCCCGGTGCGACTGATGATCAGCTGTGGCTCACCTCCTGTGGCAGCCATTTTGTGGCTGCTCCCACCAAGCTCTGTCAGAATCGGGGACCCCAGCTCTAACTACTTCCAGCCTTCACGCCTCCTTAAAAGCACACAATTTCCTTTCTAACTTCCCCCCTTTCCCTTCTTTCTGTTAATTCATAATGTCATTTTGCCTGCATACCTCGGAGCCCCTCCCCCAACCTTGAATAAGGAGAGGACAGTGTCTTGTTGTGGGTGGCCCCCTCAAGTGGCTTCAGAGGTGGGAAAAGGTGTCTCCCTTCCAGATGTGGTAAGGACGGGCCTGGACCTCTTTGCCCCAGCATCTATTTCTGCTCCTCCTGCACTCCCTGGTTCTTTACCTGCCTAAGGCCGAAACCTGGCCTCTCCTCCCAGCCTAATGGATGCCCACAAAGCCAGCTGGAACTCAGCCTGCTCTCCCTGGCAGGGGTGAAGTTACCACTGCAAAAGGGGTGGGGCTTTTCTTGCTGGGAAAAGATAATAACTCCTGCTCTATGGAAGACAGGTTTAACAGTGTCTGGAAATCCATCCAGTCACCACTCCTACTTCTAATCATTCAAGAGAAGAAATATTCTTGGCGTACACCTGAGTTGCAACATGGTTCAATATACAGCTTGTGTGTCTACTGGCACCTACGTGGGCTCACAGACTAAAGACTGGATTTTACTCACCTTGGTGGGCACCAAGGGCACCAGCCCCCAAACTTGGCTTGACAACTGGGGACCGGACTTCTACTACGGAGCAGTAAGTTGTGAGTAGTAATGGATCAAAGCCCGGCTGAAGCTGTGGGGTTTTATGGGATGAAATGCATTTTGTAAACAATACCTATTTTCTTGCATATATATTATTCACTGCATGAGCAGCTCTATGGAAAATTGCCTCCATCTGTCCTTTTGTTTCAGTTGGGGGGGGGGTTTTCAAAGAGCAGAGCAGGCAACTTATTTTCTGTGACTTGAGAGAGTTTGCCAGGCTTTATGGCAAATTATTTCTACACCCACCAGGACTTTCAGGTGAGGTGAGTAAGGGACCTGTTCAAAGGAGAAGATGCAAAACCCAGTGAAGTCTCTGAGGGACTGTTCCTGGGGGCACTCAAGGAAGCGATGGTCCGCCCTCTCCTTAAAAAACCATCTCTGGATCTGGCCGAATTGGTGAATTACTGGCCGGTTTCCAATTTGCCCTATTTGGGCGAATTAATTGAGAGGGCGGTGGCGATACAGTTGCAGAGCTTTATGGATGACACTTCCACACTAGACCCCTTCCAGTCCGGCTTCTGGCCAGGCCATGGAACAGAGATGGCACTGGTCGCCCACACAGATGACCTCCGGAGGTATCTGGATTGGGGCAGGACAGTGGTGCTGTTGTTGTTGAACCTGTTGGCGGCGTTCGACATGGTCAGCCATCAGCTACTGACCCACTGCCTCGCTGACACAAGGGTAGGGTTGCCAAGTCGATCTTCTGCCAGAGTGGGGGGCTCCCGGCTGGTGCCTGGTGTGTGTGCGCGCACACCCCATGCACGTCACCCAGAAGTGACGTGACGACGGCAGGCATGCTGGGGGTGGGGCCATGGCCATATGAGGGGAAACCATAGAGTTTTCCCTCTGATTGCTGTGGCCCCGCCCCCAGCGTGCCCGGCGTGGTCGTGTCACTTCCAAGTGACGCAAACGTCGGGGTGGAGTTCCCCCGGGGGCCCAATCCGGCGGCGGCAGGGAACGGGCCTCTGGGGCAGGGGTTTCCCCACCCCCCAGGGGGCCTTGGGAAGCCTACACAAGGATGCAGGGGCTTGCCTTGCAATGGCTTGTCTCCTTTCTCCATGGTCGGGGACAAAGGGTGGTGTTTGGGAATCAGATGTTCCGAAGGCACCCGCTGATCTGCAGAGTGCCTCAAGGGGCAGTGCTCTCCCCAATGTTATTCAACATCTACGTGTGCCCCCTTGCCCAGATTGCCCAGAGGCATGGGCTAGGCCGTCACCAATATGCGGATGACACCCAGATATATCTGTTGTTGGGCGGTCAGTCCTACTCTACCCTGGAAGATCTGGACTGGGCACTACAGGACGTGGCTGGTTGGCTTAGACTGAGCTGACTGAAGATGAATCCGATGAAGATGGAGGTCCTGTGCCTGAGTCAGAGCAGAACAGGGGTAGGGATCCCACTACTGGCCTGTGATGGGGGCACCGTTGGTGCCAGCACTGAGGGTTAGGAGTTTGAGAGTGCTCCTGGATGCCTCCTTAACTATGCAGACCCAGGTAGCAGCCACTGCCAAGGCAGCCTTTTACCATCTTCGGTTGATCAGGCAGTTGGTTCCCTTCCTCAAACGCAATGATCTGGCAACAGTGATCCATGCAATGGTCACCTCAAGACTAGACTACTGCAATGCTCTCTACATGGGGCTGCCCTTGTCGCAATTCCAGAAGCTGCAACTGGTGCAAAATGCGGCGGCCAGGTTGTTGATGGGTCTCCCTATGTGGGAGCACATCCAGCCTGTGCTAAAGGCATTGCACTGGCTGCCAATAGCATGCTGGATTCCCTTCAAGGTGCTGGTTTTGACCATTAAAGCCTTATATGGCCTGGGGCCTGCCTACCTGAGGGACCGCCTTTCCCTGCATGTTCCCCAGAGAGCACTGAGGTAGGGATGTGTGTTCGGTTCATCTGAACCGAATGCACCCCCCAAAATGGCCCATTCGGGCCCCTTTCGGGCTGCTGTGGGCCGATTCAGATTCTCTGATCTGAATCAGCTTGCTGCCGAATTGTCGCTGAATTTCGGCAGCAATTCGGCCCCATTATATCCTATGGGCCATTGAAGTCAATGGCGAAAACATAGGGTATATTCTGGGGGCTGGAGGGGAGGGAGTTTGAGGGAGAGGCTCCAAACTTGCGGGGTAGCTGCTAGAGCTTCTCCCGAAGATACCCACTGTGTTTCAAGAACATTGGATCAGGGGGTCCAATTCTACAGGCCCTCAAACAGCTTGCCCCCATTGTTCTCTATGGTTGGGGGGGAGTTACTTTTTCCCTACTGTTAGTGGCTCTGGGTGGGAAGGGGTTTGAGGGAGAGGCTCCAAATTTTCAGGGTAGCTTCGAGAGCCTCTCCCCACATAACCCCCCCATGTCCCAAAGCAATTATACCAGTGGGCCCAATTCTATGGGCACCCAAACAGGTTACCCCCCCCATTACTTCCATTGTTTCCAATGGGGAAACGCAGCCAGCAGCACTTAAGGCAGGCAAGCAGGCAGCACCCAGCAGTCAGACTCTCCCAGAGAACCTCACGGAAAGTGAACTGTCTTGGGAGGTGCTTGTTTGCCATGAGAACAAGAGGCACGCTCCAGAACAAGAGCTTGCAAAGCCACAGTGCCACTTGTTCTGGAGTGTGCCACTTCTTCTCATGGCAAACAAGCACCTCCCAAGACAGTTCACTTTCCCTGAGGTTCTCTGGGAGAGTCAGACAGCCGGGTGCTGCCTGCTTGCCTGGGGAGAGGCTCCCAAAGCTACCCTGAAAACGTGGAGCCTCTCCCTCAAACCCCCCCCCCCCCCCCAGAGCCACTAACAGCCTTGTGGGGGGAAAGTAATGTTTTTTCACAACATAGAGAACAATGGAGGGGATGGGGGCAACCTGTTTGGGGGCTCGTCGAATTGAACCCCCTGGTCCAATGTTCTTGAAATGTGGTGGGTATCTTGGGGAGAGGCTCCAGCAGCTATCCTGCAAGTGTGGAGCCTCTCCCTCAAACCTCCTCCCCTCCAGCCCCCAGAATATTTTCTATTCTATTGTTTTAACCTGGCACTTATTCCCTTGTTAGCCGCCCTGAGCCTTCGAGGAGGGCGGGATATAAATCCAATATATATATATTTGTTTTTGCCATTGCCTTTAATGGCCCATAAGATATAATGGGGCCAAAATTGACATTGGGCTGGCCAAAAGACTTCCCAGTTGGCTCCTACTGCCGAAATTGACATGCTGGAGTCTTTCTGCCCACTGAAATTGATTGTGCCCGATTCGTCCGAATCCCAATCAGGCCGAATTTTTCTTTTTTGCACACCCCTACTTTGGAACCTCCTATCATGGCCAGGATGTTACCACCAGCAGCACTTTATTTTATTTTGTATTGTTATATCTATGTGTTTTATGAAGGTGTATTGCATTAATAGGCATTTGTGTTTTAATATATTTTTAATCTTTTAAATGTAAGCCCGCCATGAGCCTGCCTTGGCAGGGAGGGCAGGGTAAAAATTGAATGAATGAATGAATAAATGAATGAAGCTTGTGAAAGCCCTTGAACACACTGAAGAGAGTGTTGTTATTTGATTGGTTGGTTGTTTATAGGCCACTTTTCTCCCCAATGGAAACCCAAAGCCGTTTACAATACATAAAAAAAAAAAACCAGAAGGGGGGGCTTCTGAATGAAGAGCATGTCTCTCTCTCTCTCTCTCTCTCTCTCTCTCTCTCTCTCTCTCTCTCTCTCTCGTCAAGTCATAGCCAACATAGGTTCTTCAAAGCAAGAGACATTCAGAGGCAGTTGGAACCACCCAATTCAAAGCTAAAAGTCCCCTGGCGCACAGCTCTTATATCTTTGCTACTTACATGTGGGATGGCCCATTTAAATAGCTAATTTGTATTTACAGATGCATTTACAGATGTAGATAAGGAGATCGTTTTATCTAATTTGCCTACCACATTGGAGAAACAATCTCTAGATAAGAATATTAATTGGGCGCAACTAATGGCTTTAAAGACAAAGGAAATTAGACTTTTCTTACATGCCATTTTGCTTACAGATTATTGTAAAATGGAGCGTATGCCCAGAGGCCTGAAAATCCAAAAAGTTACCTGCCTTGTATGCTGATGATGAAAACTTCAAGAACAAATGGATGTCAATTCTAAATAAATGTTCTACCGGCCTCATGTTACTAATTATTGAAAAATTGCATGAGGAAATGGGAAAACTTAAATCAGAAATTGTTGATCTTGAACTGTCATTAAAGAATTCTATACAGGGGGATGAATTTGATAGGAAATTTAAAGAGACAGAGGAATTAGTTAAACAATTTGAAAAATAAATTACAGGAATTTAAAATCAGAAAATTTGAAAGGGACACTAAAGATTATGCACAACATAATATATATAAATGGAGGTTTATACAGAAAAAGAAGAAAATGTCACTTGGGCAGATAAGACATTTTCCAGCTCAGATCTAGATACTACCAAAGCGGAGGAGTCTCCGTCAACTTCTGGTGATAAACAGATGCAGAGGAGACCTTTTTTGGACAGAAGAACTAAACAGCAAACTAGACAGACTTTTCCCCGGTATCAACCCTATCCAAGGGGTCGGAGGAAAAAATAATTATTAATCTGGATTCCAGACAATTATCATCAGTACAAGAACACGTTTTGAAATCAGGTTTGGGTTTTGTTTTTACACCTAAATACAACCCTTTTCAAACTTGGGTTGATGTATTTCGTTTAATAAGGTTGTTAAAATTAAAGATTCTTTTTGGCAATACTAATGATCTAGATAGGAGCAGATTTCTACCAAGGTCCCATTTTGTCCCTTCAATTACTGACCACTCTATACAATCATTTGAGAAGGTTGCTATAAGGGATATTGAAAAACTGGAGGTCTCCTGCAGACGTCATAATCATAATCTTACCAAAGAAGAATTTAATGCCTTAAAAACCTTTTCCAAAGATGGCATAACTATCAATGGAGAAAAGATGGCCGCGCCTCGTTCGATCGCCCGCTTCTCCCCAGCTGTTTCGAATTTGCCTTAAAGTAACAAAGACGTCGTCAGCACCCCTTAAGTATTACTTGAGTTATTGTTTTTATACTAATATCTTTGCTCTGTATCTTATCTAACGTTATCTTTATTTATTTGGCTTTACCTTTTACTAGCCGCTCTCACAAAGGGGGGAAAAGCCTGTTTTAACTCCAGTGACAAATTTCAGCGCTTTCACCCCCTCCCTTTTCTCCCGTCTCAGTTTCCCATATATAAAGAGAAAAATTAACACTTAGCTTCGTGTATGGTGTTTATAGTTGATATTTGTAGATTTGGCATTGATGTTATGCTCCACTCCGTCCACTCTGTCCTTTGTGCTCCTCTTGTGCACGGCAAGTAGATAAAGTCCCTTGCTGGCTTGCTCACCTTTCCTGCTTCGAGACCAACCAAAAACAAACCCCAGAGATTCGCCACTCTCTCTGGTCGTGGTTTAAGTCTCTGGCAAATATTCCTTTAACAAAGAATATTTTGGCTGCAAAAAACTACCAACGAAAAGAGTGAGTTTAGGATAGGTGTATAGAGCTCTCTCGCACACGTCTATCCTCAATGAGCACCGGCCGCCATTCAAATGTGGACCTTACCTGGGAGACACATTAGTCCATTGGAAAGATGCACGCTGCCACTATTGCCCAGAGCAGGAACCTACAAGTGGAGTGTTGTTTTTTTCTGGAGTACAGTAGTCACAAGTCACTTCGTTGCTGGTTTGCCAACTTAGGAACAGAAGTGCAGTGGCTTTTCTTGGCTGTCGGCGTATGGTGGAGTAAATGGATGTTTCTTGTCTTAGACTTTGAAAATATTTATGTTCATACGCATTGTTTGCTTCTTTGACATGGTTTATTATATTGTGTAATTTGGTAATCCTATCTATATTCTACAGTATAAAATATAAAAAGAATACAGACAGCAAAAAAATAGTCACAGTGTTTTTTGTTTTGCTAGTACCTTGTGCACTGTGTTCCCGTATGTACAGGATTGTCCACCCAGGCCAGTCCAGGGATGGGAGGGAATATTGTACTTTTTCAGTACATTAAACAACAAACCCCGAGATGGACTATATCCTCTCTGGTTTTCAGAACAATATGCCACCAGAACCTCTACAGTAGTTCCCCCCAACCTGAGATTAGAGGTTCAGACTCTCAGTTGGTATCTGGAACTTAACACATTAGCAACTCATTCCCAGAGATGCACACTTAATCTTACAAAGGTAGCTTATATGGTGAGCAGAAGGCACAAGATTTAGACTTGGAACTCAGGAACAACAGCAGAGACCCTTTAGAAATAAGAATACTTTTTATTCAGTACAGAGCATAGCAACACAGACTATATAAGAGATTACTGAAAACAAGAAAAACCTATGGCTCTGTGCCTTAACTACACATTAAAGATATTCATAGTTACCAGTGAAGAGTCCATATTCCAAGAGTGTCCAAGGTATACAGTCCAATTAGACACCAAGGGATTTGGAAAAGAAATCCCATCCTTGCACCCATGTGCTCCAGTTCACAAAGCGACTCTTTGTCTCTCACGAGGCAGCATTTCCAGGTGCAATAAAACAGACAATGACAAGAAGGGAGAGCTGAGGGCAGAGCGCTCCCTCTCATAGGAATCAATCAATTATACCCCAATTCCATTCATGATCAGTTGTGGCCATCAGCCAATCACGAGTGGGAATGGGATGTGCCCAGTTGTTGGTTGCCATAGCTGCAACACAGGAATGGCTAGAAGTTTGGAGGCCCCTCCCACAGTCAGGTGACCCAAACTCCACAGCTTCATCATTGTATACGTGACTTGTTGCATGTGTGGGGGGAGCCAGGAGCCATCAGCCACACTTAGAGGTGTGAAAGAATGTGGGTTTATGGTATGGCTATTGAGGCCATGTGGCCCTCACCATTTGGCTTGCAACAGGAAACAAGACACAGCATGTTATCAAAAAGACATCATAGGCGAAGGCATGTGGATATAGAAATCAGAAAGCAATTTTTCTATACACCGTATATCTTTGTTAGGCACCTCTATGCCTTAAGTACCTGTAGGCAGAAGAGAAACAGCCTCAGCCAGACCCCAGTCAGCTCCTGCTAGCCATAGTGTGCAGGGTTACAATCTCTGATGAGAACCAGAAAACCAGGTCCCAGAATGAGGGGCGGGAGCTGGGGCTGAGCCATTCAGGTTTTGAATTTCCTCTGCTTTGTTCTGATGCCATTGGAACTTGGAACATCTTCTTGTCATGCTTCTCCCCCACTCCATTTCAGGACAGCAAGTACAAAATTACCTGTCCACAAGACTTGGGAGATATTTTGCTCATCCAGTTCACCAAAAAGTCTTTGCTGGACCTCCAAGACAGTTGGTACTGCAACTTTGTCAAGGTGACATCCCCACAGGGCAAGACATACAATTTTCCAGTCTACCAATGGATCGAAGGTCGCAGCACCGTGGCGTTCAGAGAGGGGAAAGGTAAGGAGATCTGCTCCAAGGATGCCCCTATCTTTTAAAAATGTAAGAGTTCTATACGAACATAAGAAGGGGCTGAAGTGGCTCAAGTGGTTAAGACACTGAACTGCAGACCGGTAGGTCAGTAGTTCAGCAGTTCGAGACCCACGTGCCGCATGACGGAGTGAACTCCTGTCTCTGGTCCCAGCTCCTGCCAACCTAGGAGTTTGAAAGCAAGAAATTGCAAGTAGATAAATAGGTACCGCTTTGGTGGGAAGGTAACAGTGTTCCATGCACCTCGGCCATGGAAATGTCTTTGGACAGTGCTGGCTCTTCGGCTTGGAAACAGAGATGAGCACTGCATCCCTAGAGTTGGATTCGACTGGCTTTCGAGCAAGGGAAACCTTTACTTTTACTCGGGGCTTTTTTTGTAGAAAAAGCCCAGCAGGAACTCGTTAGCATAATAGGCACACCCCTGACAGCACAGCTCATTGGCCTATTAGGCCACACCCCCATGTTACCAGAAGTGTGCTCATCCAGCCACACCCACCTTTTGCTTCTTATTCTGTTTACCTTGTTTGTGGTCAAAACCCAGGGCCTTTTTTTGTAGCAGGAACTCCTTTGCATGTTAGGCCACACACCCATAATGTAGCCAATCCGAATGAGTTTCTGATGTTGGGTGTGGCCTATTATGCTAATGAGTTCCTGCTGGGCGTGGCCAACTACGGAGCCAGCCAGAACTCCGTTCCTGTGCGTTCCTGCCCAAAAATAGCCCTGCTTTTACTATACGAACATAACGAATGAACAGTGTGTACGAGCATAGCGATACAAATGTAATGACACAGAGAGCGGAACTGTTTTTCATCTGCTGCTTCAACTATAGCTGCCTCAAGCATAGCACTGAATCTGTCCCATCCCATAGTTGATAGAGACTGCCTAGATTACTCAGTTTAGGAATATATTATCCCTGCTAGCTCAAATAGTATTTGGGAGGGATCTAGGATAGTTTTTTAATTAATTAATTAACCAAAGTGGAATTATTTTAAATTAATTAATCAATTAAAGTGGAATTATTGTTAGTAAGGTAGGAATTACATTTAATTGGCTCTGGGTGGGAGGGGTTATACAGAATAGATTAGCAAACTATTATTTGTTCATTCAGTTTTTAACATCAATGGTAATCTATCAGTGTGTGTTAGTCTGATGATAAAGAGGTGGAAGCAGATTAGATGCAGTTGGTGGAAACCACTATGGAGTCAGGAATCCCAGTGACTGTGGGACATGGGAAGTATGTCGGTGGGACAAGGTATAATACAGGAAGCAGATGGAGATATGGTTATGCTTGGTCTCTTTCCAACCTTTGTCCCATCACTGGAAGTGGAGCTAGGAAAACAGACCTTTCTCCGACACTGATGTTGTGCAATGCCAGGTCTATCAATAATAAGACTGCAACATTGCATAATTATTTTCCAATGCAAAAGCCCTATATGGTCAGGGGCCTACATACCTAAGGGACTGCCTTT
>NW_015160318.1:74229-119624 GCF_001447785.1 Gekko japonicus
TGTTCTTTCTGCTGGCTCGCAGTGGTTAATCCGTCGCCATGTTCTTTCTGCTGGCTCGCCATGTTCTTTCTGCTGGCTCGCAGTGGTTAAGTGTACTGGTTAAGTGCGCGGACTTTAATCTGGGAGAACAGGGTTTGAGTCCCCACTCCTCCACTTGCACCTGCTGATGTGACCTTGGGTCAGTCACAAGCTCTGGCACAGCTGTCCTTGAAAAAGAGCCATTTCTGTCAGAGTTCTCTCAGCCCCACCCACCTCATAGGGTGTCTGTTGTGGGGAGGGGAAGGGAAAGGAGTTTGTAAGCCGCTCTGAGACTACAAGTGAAGGGCGGGGTATAAATCCAATCTCTTCTTCTTCTTCTTCTTCTTCTTCTTCTTCGTGGCTCACCACATTGCCCAGCCACCACTGCTGCCCTCCAGTATTGGAGGTAGGGTGCCCCCCCACTCCTAAGGAGTGGATACCCATTTGTCTAATTGCCATTTAGGGCTTTCGAGCCGCTGGGTTAGGACAAGGGCCGGGAGTTCACTCCGGCCGCGGTGGGACTCGAACAGCTGTTAAGGCTGTTCGGAGATAGATGACTTGCAGGCATTTACTGCCTGCGCCACCACTCCCATTCCCAGTAGTATTATGCGACCAACAACCTGACGCAACCCAGACCAACGTCGGCCATCATTGTATTCGTTGTACTGGCACTTTATACTTTATTACATTTAGGACTGTATTGTGATTTTATCAATCTTCTTGTTTTAGTGTTTTTATACAGTTTGTATAAAAGATTGGGAAAGATTGAAGGTCAAAGAAGACAGGGACAGCAAAGGATGAGCTGGTTAGACAGTGTCATAGATGCAACAAACATGAAATTGAGCCAACTTCAGAGGAAGACTGGAAGGCCTGGCGGGATCTGGTCCATGGGGTCGCGAAGAGTCGGACTCGACTGTGCGACGGAACAACAACAACAGTTTGTAAGCCGCCCTGAGAGTGCTTTGCAGGGAGGGTGAGATATAAGTAAAATAAATAAATAAATAAATGGTGGACCTGGCATGTGTGACTGAAACCTGGGTAAGAGAGGACATGACTGTCATCTTGAACCATCTCTGGGTCCCACAGATCCATCCAACTACCACCCAGTGTTGAATCTTTCATTCCTGGGCAAAGTAGTTGAGAAAGCAGTAGCTGAACAGCTCCAGGTATTCCTGGATGACACCTCAGTCCAATCTGGCTTCTGCCCTGGCTACGGGATCTGACACAGCTCTGGTTGTCCTCACAGACAACCTCCGGGATCAAGGCAGGTCAGCGCTGCTACTTCGTTTTGATCTTACAGCAGCATTTGACACAATTGATGACAATCTAATGACCCACCACCTCGCCAACATGGGGATTCATAGGGCAGCCTTGAAATGGCCTCCCAAATCCCAGATCCAAAACTGTTATAAATTTACTCTGTCTGAGAGATGTTCTTCTCCATTACTTGTGCAATGAAATAGGTGAAACTGTTATTGAACTCCATGTGAATTGGGCAGCTTTTCCATTGAAGTGCAATTTTTCATACATTATCAACTTTTAGACTCTTGGTTAGAAGAAGACGTTTGTCGAAACGGCATCGCATTCCGGAGACCACCATCCCGTCGTTGTCATCTTCTATCTACGTACCTGAATTTATAACCTGAATGTATCATTATTACTTTTGTACATTTCATATTTACAACTTTACGGTTTTCGTTAAAGAAATATTGAGCGCACTGTGCACAGTTCTTGTGGTTTCATTTTTGTAGCCAGGGTAGGGCAATTGGTTGCAACTCCTGTCCGGGAATGCTGACTCGCTCCAGTGATTATTTCCATTTCGAAGCCACTGATATCCCCTGACCCCTTTCTCCCCTTGTAGGGATAACTGCTCCTGAAGACCCCCTCTCAGACCACCGGAAGAAAGAGTTGGAGGAGAGGCGGGAATCCTATAAGTGAGTACTCATGCTTGAGGGCTCCAAAGAGTTTCCCCTAACTCCATGCTGGGGTCCTGCTAGGAGAGACAGGGCTCCTGGATTCAGCAACCAAACAACATGAAAATATTAGGGTGCAGATTTCCTAATGGTAATTATTGGCCTCTTCTGTGCAGGTGGAAGGAGTATGCCCCCGGAATGCCACACTGTCTGGATGTCAGCTCAACTCGTGAGCTGGAAACCAACTCCCGATTCTCTTTCACCAAATGCTATTTTCTTTTTTCGCGCCTCACAGTAACGTAAGTTGTGCAAAGAAAGGGCAAATGTGGTTAAGGCAAGGAAAGGTGGTACCATGGCCGAACCCATTACCGTGATTATGGCAGAGCCAGGTACCACCCACATTCTCTGTGGAGTCAGGCAGCTGGGGGAGAGTCCAGGAACATCTTCGAGATAGGAATTTCAGGAATTGAGCTTTCAAGACTCAAAGAGGCTGATGAAGGGAGTTTTGACTCTCAAACGTTTGTACCCTGAAAATCTTGTTGGCTTCTAAGAGTCACCTGGACTCTTATCTAGCAGAGGGTAACCCTCTAAAACCGTGTTCAGTGGGAAAGGAGTAGGAGTTTGGGTTTTTTTTCCTGCTTGACCATTTTCGGTGGGCAAGGTTTATTAGTTTTTTAAAGAGTTATATAAAACAAAAAGAGAGAGAGCCATACACTTCAAAGGTATCCCGCCAGAAAAGGAGTAGGAGTTATCCCAGCATGAGGGTTAGTTTACTCTCTAAGCACTTCCTTCACTGTGGAAGCAGAAAGTATTATGTACAGGATTCCCCTTCCTCAGAGAAAAAGCTGAGATCATTCCTTTTAATCTTGAATGTTCACCTCCCTCTACCTTTTGCATCTCATTTTAAGAAAGAGATGGCCAGGGTCCGGCATACCTAAGGGACTGCCTTTCCCCATATGTTCCCCCAAGGGCCCTAAGGTTGGGGGCTCTTCATCTTTTGGTTACCCCGGGCCCCAGAGATGTCAAATTCGTGGCAACCAGGGCCAAGGCCTTTTCGGTGGCGGCTCCTACCTGGTGGAATGAGCTCCCGGAGGAGATCTGGGCCCTGCGGGACCTTGCGCAGTTCCGCAGGGCCTGCAAGACGGAGCTCTTCCACCAGGCCTTTGAGTAGGAGCCGCCGCCGCCACTAGACCACCAGCGCACTGCCACCATAAAGGTGTGGATACCATCAGGGTGCTAGACAGACCTGGGATGAAGACTGGATGGCAGTGTCGCTTTGGAACTTACATCATTGTTCTGGGTCTATCTTGCCAGAACCCATCTTGGAATCATGGACATTTGGAGCACCAGCACTTTACTGTATTATTGTATTATTGTACTGTTTTATCTCGTTTTTAATTGTTTTTAAGCATGGCCTCGAGCCCTTATTGTTAGCCGCCCTGAGCCTGAGGGGAGGGCGGGATATAAATCACATAATAAATAAAATAAAATAAAATAAATAGTCTAGCTGCTAAGCATATTCTTAAACCTCATAAATTTCATAGCCTCCCAAATTAAAACCAACCCCCTGTCCGGACCCACAGTCAATCACTTAGCACACACTTCCAAGAAGGTTTTACTTTATTGTGAGAACTATGGTAGCATAAACATATTCACTGTTAAGAATAACTAATATTAAGCCAACAGGTATAGATATAGTATACTCAAAAAGGGGGCCCCCATCGATAGGCCAATTAGGCACTCTCCCGTGGGTGGGAAAACCCGTTGGTGGGTTGGGGAAGAAGCAAAAGTGGTCCCACGGTTGAAATATGGGAAGACACTACATGAGGGAGTGAGCTACAAGGTCAGAGATAAGGAGCAGAGGAGCCAAGGAGAAATGAATGCAGGCCTGGCTGGTACACAGGTCGAGCGAGTGAACTGAAACCCATAAACCTAATGGCAGCGTAGCTGACACCTCCACCCCCACCCCAGTATACAAAAAATTACTAGTTGCACATCATAACAAACTCTGGAAAATTCTGGCACTTTAAAGACTAACAGATTTTATTGTGGCAGAAAGTTTCATGAACTACAATCCACATCATCAGATGCATGAAGTGGATCCTCACTTGGTTCTAGGTGGACGGGCGAGCTCATGCAGGGAAACGAGGCGGGCACCTAGGGCTTGAACTGATGCCAAATGAGAGAGAGGTGAATTTCATTTTTTTCCTTTTTCAAGGTTATGAAAGGAAGTGTCAGATATTGTCCTTGTAAAAACACAGCAGAAGAAGATATGTCTGCCGGGTCAGAAGCTGAGTTATAAATAAAGATTAAAAAATTCATTCTAGACTTCCCATTTTTTCTCAAGATTGAAAAAGGGCACCAAAGTTATAGTTTGCCTAGGGCCCCCAAGAACCTTGAGAGAGAGAAAGTGGTGCAGGGAGGTCAAAAGGCATATAAAGCCAGAGGTCGAGGCTCTGACATTTCTATACAAAACTCACAGGCTCAGAAGGTAAGCACAGTGGTCATTCACTACAGCAGTATTGGTGGTCGCATGGCCTTTTGCTAAATTGGTAAATGCTTCCAGTGGGTGAGCATTATCTGGTTTTTATTGAAGACTTAGCGGGGAAAGAAAATCAAATTCCTTGATGTAGCCTAACTGAGCCCAGCTTCGATCTGGAGGTCTTTTATTGAGGAATGATGATTTGCAGGCTGGTAGCAGAATGTCTGGGGAGGGTGAAATATGCTCCCCCGCCATTTGTGATATCAGATTGGTGCTCTGTGCCTGCCCTGGCGGGGGAGGGCACAATATAGAATAAATAAATAAATAAATAAATAAATAAGCTTTGGTTCATGGCTGACCTGTTTGTAGAAAGGCACCGTAGATCGCGTTGGAGGATCGGCCCATTAACGACCCCTTGACTGGTGCTATTAGGTTCTCTTCTAATGTGAGTAAGATGCAGGGAGGGGGGGAAAAAACTTGACCCAAAAATGGAATCAAAGAAAGAAGTCTTGATAAGGGGCCAATAGGAAAACACGAAAAAAGGAAAAAAATGTAGAAATCTTGTTTGAAAGTTTGTATGATTGTTTCATGGACTTATTTCAAAATGTTTCATCTTCTCATCTGTATTTGTGTATTTTTAATAAAACAAAAATTATATATATCCTGAGATCCTCAAGGTGCATGCTAGCCATGAGGTCGTCCACATGCCCAGAATGCAGCATCATTTCAGGGAGGAGGGAGACCTCATTGTACTGCTAAAAAGTACTGTGCCTCCTCAGCAGCATTTTCAGTGACGAAGCGACTGAACGCATGCCCATGAATTTATAAAGGAACGATGGCCCCTACCACATGGGGGGGAATAGCACGGGCAAAGTGCGGCTTTCTAAAGCCGCACCAAAAGAGACACGCGGCGGCAGGCTCACATAGATCCCCTGAGCCGCCGCGCACTTCCTCCCCGGCACGATCAGATGCCGGGGGGGAAGCCACCGAAGAAAGAGCACGACAGCCGAACTGCGCATGTGTGCGCATGCGCAGTACGGTGGGGAGCCTGGATTGATCCGGACGATGGGCGCGGCGGCGATCCCACGGCCTCGCTTGCAGCGGTGCTTCAGGTAAGTCCTCCTGGAGCAAGAAGCAGCCAGGTAAGTTGCAGAGCCCCCCCCCCGGGCCCACCTTCAGGTACCAGCTCTCCCTCCTCTGCGAGGACAGATCTGCACGTTGCCCCCCCCCCAATAGCTAGCAATCCAAAACAGTCCAGTGGAGCCTGAGCGGTGGGTGTTGCCTTCTGACACACTCCCGGTGATGTCAGGGGGTGTGGCATACGCAAATAAGTTTTGCTAATGAGTTATGCTAATGAGCTCCTGCCCCTCTTTTTGTACGAAATGACCCCTGGTACTGGCCGATGCTTATATGTCCACTGTGGAGCTGCACGGCGATGTCTCCTCTGTGGATCTGGCCCATGGTGGAGGATGGCTTTCCAACTACAGTGGTGATCAGTGTTCCCTCTAAGCTGAGTGAGTGTGAGCTAGCTCACAGTTTTTTAGCCTCCAGCTCACAAATTTTGTCTTTGCTCAGGAAGGAGGGCTCCAGAGCAAACTAATTTATGCAGCAGCCAAATGGCTCGCTCACAACTTTGAATGCCAGTAGCTCACAAAGTAGAATTTTTGCTCACAAGACTCCACAGCTTAGAGGGAACGTGAGGGAAGGGCTTGGGACATCCTCCTTGGCCCAAAAACCATTTTGCTTTCCCGCTCCTTCTCGGCTTCTTTAGGGCGGTGGAGCAGAGACTGAAGGGATACTCGACCAGCAAGAAGTCTTGGGAATCCCTGGATGCCATCAAGAAGGTCTTCTCTTTCAAGAGGGATGACATGATAGGTAAGAGGGCGGCTCCGTTAGAAGGACAGGGGCAGCAGCGCCCGGTCGTGGCTGCACCTCCAGGCTCAGTTACATCTGGATCACGCTAGAGCTGGAGGTCTGTCTTGAGAAAGCACAACTGGTTCTGTGCCGCTTGCTGTTGTATTTGAAAAGCCCGCTCAATCGCGTCTAGTTCTAAGCCGATCTGCTGACCTATATTTTAACATAAGAACATAAGAGACGCCAATGCTGGATCAGGCCAGTGGCCCATCCAGTCCAACACTCTGTGTCACACAGTGGCCAGAAATACCAGGAGCCATCAGGAGATCCACCAGTGGGGCCAGGACATTAGAAGCCCTCCCACTGTTGATCCCCCCTAGCACCAAGATGACAGAGCATCCCTTGCCCCAGAGCCCCTATCGATACCTTGTGGCTAATAGCCACGGATGGACCTCTGCTCCATATGCTTATCTAATTCCCTCTTGAAGCCGTCCACTTCCTGTGGCAGTGAATCCCACGTGTTAATCACGCTTTGGGTGAAGGAGATTTTATGTATTATCTATTTGTTGTTACTTTATTTTAATGTGTTTTAATACTTTTTTTGTATTTATTCTAGCTATTTTATTTTATTTATATTTATTTATATTTAAATTTATATCCCGCCCTACCCCGAAGGCTCAGGGCGGCTTACAAGGGCACCATGTGCCAAGATTAAAACAATAATACATAATTAAAAACAATAGATTACAATAAAACACAATAAAACTTTCCAAAAACTATTAGACCAAGATGGATGGCTCTCACTTCCACAATTACTTTCTCAGGTCTTATCATCTAAAGCCGTGCCAAGGCGCCTCGCTCCCACATTGGGGGCCAGGCATTCATGATGTTCATACGCAGTGCATAGGGGATGAAGATGGAATAATGGTGGTGGCGGCTCCTACTCAAAGGCCTGGCAGAAGAGCTCCATCTTGCAGGCCCTGTGGAACTGAGAGAGGTCCCGCAGGGCCCGAATCTCTTCCGGAAGCTCTTTCCACCAGGTAGGAGCCACCACCAAAAATGCCCTGGTCCTGGTTGCCACAAATTTAACGTCTCTCGGGCCTGGAATTTCCAGTAGGTGACACCCCCCCGACCGAAGTGCCCTTGGGGGAACATATGGAGAAGGGCAGTCCCTCAGGTAGGCTGGACCCTGGCCATAAAGGTCAAAACCAGCGCTTTGAAGCGAATCCGGTACGCTATCGGCAGCCAGTGCAGCGCTTTCAGCACAGGCCGAATGTGGTCCCTCATCGAGAGACCCATCAGTAGCCTGACCGCAGCATTCTGCACTAGCTGCAGCTTCCGGATTTGTGACAAAGGCAGCCCCATGTAGACAGCGTACAGTTGTCCAGCCTTGAGGTGACCGTCGCATGGATCACCGTGGCCAGGTCCTCACGGCTAAGGTAGGGGACCAACTGCCGAGCCAGCCTGAGATGGTAGAAGGCTGCCCTGGCAGTGGCTGCTACCTGGGCCTCCATCGTTAAAGAGGAGTCCAGGTGCACCCCCAGACTCCTAACCTCTGTCGATGGCACCAGAGGCACCCCATCAAAGGTCGGGAGAGGGAGCCCCAACCCTACACCGGTCCGACTCAGGCCCAGGACCTCTGTCTTTGCCGGGTTTAATTTCAACCGGCTCAGCCTGAGCCAACCAGCCACAGCTTGTAACGCCCGGTGCAGGTCATTGGGAGTAGAGCCCAACCGGCCGCCTAGCATCAGATAGAGCTGGGTGTCATCAGCATATTGATGGCAACCCAGCCCACAACTCCGGGCAATCTGGGCAAGGGGGCGCATGTAGATTTTATTGCTGTAGTCAGTATGTTTTCTAACAGCAGTGTGATTCCGTTGATTTACTGGTTTGATGCCGTAATAAACTATACATACAACTGCTTTCCAACTCATCCTTCCTCACTAATAGGAAACTCACTGAGAGCAAAGCCTGGGGATCCGCTCTGCGCCTCTCCGTCTTACAACCTACTCAAAATCACTTTGATCCCTACTGAATCCAGAAGTCTTCATCCCCTGCCCACTTAACACTGATCAATAGATTCCTCTGCCCCACATCCCACAAATGGATTCTGCCCAGTTGAATCCGCCATTGCTCCTGTGTGTCTTCCAGAGTACATCATAGAACACTGGAAGGAAGACGCATTCTTTGGCTACCAGTTCCTGAATGGGCTGAATCCAAACTTCATACGGAAATGCACAGAGATCCCACCTAATTTCCCCGTTACCGAAGCTATGGTGGCCAGTTCCCTGGGCAAGGGCACCACTCTAATGGAAGAGCTGGAGGTAAGAAATTTGGGGTTGCAGTGTGTGTGGATGTGTGTATTCTGGATAGATGTATCTTTGCACGGCAGGATTGCCCCGGTGGCACTCTTAGAAATGCACGCAAGGGGGTACAGCTCAAATAGCCAACAACAAATAACCAATAAGCGCTTATAATCTTACAAAGTTACAGAAATTCATAAATTCAAAATATATAATACAATGTTTCATGTGATTCCAGATGGATGAAATTCTCCAGAGTTAAACTTCGTCCAAACATCAAAATCTCAGAAACTGAACTTGATATTGACCTTGTTCGCCTGTTATTTGGAAAGACTTTATCTTGCAAGAATGTGTTCTACCCTTCAGGAAATTTATGAATTGTACTGGATTTAACCATGGAATGAGAAGAGACAATTTCTGAGATTTTGATGCTTGGAAGAGTAGGGATGAGAAGGGAGCAACCTCACAGGACAATGCTCTAATTCTTCAGCAGAGTCTGGGATGAGCAGAGCGACCAAAATTTTGCAAGACTGTGTGGGTTTTATGCAGGACTTTATACATTTATTTCTTAATTGTTTTATTCTCTTTTGCTGCCTTGGGAATTTGATGGGAAGGAGGGATGCAAATATTTCTGACAAATAAAATCAGGATCATAGTTCTAAAAGCTGGGGCCTATTCCCACCCCCACCTGTAAGTTTCCCCTTCCACCCATCTCCCCTGCAGAAAGGGACCATCTACATTGCCAACTACCACATTCTGGATGGGATCACCGCTGGCCGGAATAACAAGCTCCAGCAGTACATTGCGGCCCCCATCTGCCTGCTGCACCTCACACATCAAGGGCAGCTTATGCCTCTCGCCATCCAGGTAACGGGCTAGAACTATTTGAGACTGTTGTGGGCCCTGGTTTGGGAGCTCATTCAGTGGTGTGACAGGGACAGGCTCTGCATGGCTGTGGGTGATCTTTCAGAAGGGTCTGAGGCCATAAAACATGGGAAAGACAGATGGCATGAACCTCCACTGGAGGAAACTGCTTTGCGACCGTCACCAAATTTTCTGAGTTCTTTAAGAAACTGAAGAAGCATGTAGACGCCAAATTGGCCACCACTGTCTGTCATTTCCCTTCCACAGCAGTCTATACAGAGGTGTGCGTGTGCAGGAAAGAGCTACTTTGCGGAGGCCTGGCAAAACAGCCACTTTGCTACAAGGGCCTGTGATTCAGAGGAGCTGGAGAGGAGAGGGCGGGTTGCATTCCTTGTGATGTAGCTGGTGTCATGTTCGACGGCTGCTTGGGAGAGCCTCAGATTGGCTGCACATGGGAAAGAAGGCTGCCGACAGGGCAAGCGCGCACAAAATAGACCTGAAAATCCAGAACACGAAAACATGGCACGAATTCCCAACACGAACTGGTAATACCCTACTGGGAGGAAAGCAATTGTGGTAGAAATCCCCCCCCCTCCAAAGCACAGATCTGAAAGAGTAACAATTTTTTTTTCTCGGTGCACACTCCTACCTTTCATCCAAATAAATGTTTTGTTGCTGTTGTTGCCATGATTTTGCCAAGATTCCATGTTGGCTGCCTCCTCTTCCCACAGCTCAGCCAGAACCCAGGACCCGAGGCTCCCATCTTCCTGCCCAGTGACTCTGAATGGGACTGGATCCTGGCCAAGACCTGGGTGCGCAACTCCCACTTCTATGTGCACGAGGCCGTGGACCACCTGCTCCGGACACACCTGCTGGCAGAAGTCTTCGCCCTGGCGACCATCCGCCACTTGCCCATGTGCCACCCGCTCTACAAGGTGAGGCTGAGGCAAGGGAGGGATTGTGCTTCTAACCTCAATGAGGACAAAATACAGAGCGGGCAACATCAGCAGAGAGGTCTGTAATGTATCCATCTCAGACCGCGTGCGTGGCCAATACACCATGTGAAGCGGCCAAGCTTCACTCGCAGTAACAATGGGACAAGCGGATCCTAGCCGGCGCCTATCAGCAGCCTAGGCTCCCGGACGAGAGCCTATGGAACTCTCGGCCACTGTAAATAGCCAATCACTTGAGTGTGGGTGTGTTTTGGGTGCGGGATTGTTGCACATATAAACCGGCCTGTGAGCTGGTAAGTTTGTCTTGTTCTGAGCTGAAATAAAGTATGAGAGCTGAAACCGCTAGTAAGTCTCAGTACTTTTCAAGGTCCCAGTGCATTGGTGAGATCTTCTGGGGGTGGTAGAATCCATAGCGATGTCTAACTTATCCAGTTTAATCAGAACAGAAACACAGTCATAGCAGTTGAAATGCTAGTCATTCCCTTGCAAGAAATGGATGGCTTAGTTTTAGAGAGGGTTTCTTAAAGCAAGTTACTAACCAGAGTGCTAAGAAGTCCCCCCTGGGGACACACCAAGGAGTTCATTGATGATCTAGCGTTGCTTTGATTCATTTAGCTCAGCTGAAACTACAAAGATCCACTCCTCTGGGTGCTCTGCTTATCACAGTAATAGTGTTACAGATCCTGTACTTCTCACATTTCATGGCACTGTAGACCTTGCGGCTTGCAGATGTTCTCTTCACAACCTTCTATATGTCCGTCTACCTACTGAGGACCTAGGGAAGAGAGTGTGGCTCAGTGGTAGAGCATCTGTTTGGCCTCCAGATGGCCCCAGGTTCACAGATGTTATTTGGCAGAGAATTCCACCAGGCAGGGTGAACCCAATTCAGAGAAAAGGCAGGGAATATTGCCCTCACTCTGAATGGATATTGGAGAGGGAGCCTTCTTTGCTACCCACCTCCCCCCACACACACAAAAACCCAGACTCTTTAGCTGCTTAAAAACGATATATGATTTTATAAATCAAGTGTAAATACAAATTAATTAACACAGTTCTCTCATTTTGACATCTGCCCTTCTTCCAGCTCTTAATCCCTCACATCCGCTATACCTTTAACATCAACACCTTGGCCCGGGAAACCCTCATCAGTAAAGACGGTGTCTTTGATATGGTGAGTTATACATACCCTCTTGGCACAAACTGGCAACCTGGCTGATCAAGGACTTGTCAGAGGGTGATCTGAAGGCTCTTGAGGAACTGAAGCAGGTCTGCTTCACGTTATGGGAGTCTCTATACACCCTCTTGGCTTGCCCTGGTGGAAGGAAGGCAAGATAGAGATGGAGTAAGCAATAAAGAAATAAATTGATTAAAAATCCCTTGCAATTTAATGACATAATGACCTTTATCTGTCTGTTGCTCCGGGCTCTGTAATAACCAGGACTAACAGCAGCCATTGGTGGATCTGGTGTGAGGTCATGGAATATTCCCAAACATTCCCTATAGATTCTCACTCGACAAATTAAACACATGCGCCAGATGCAGTGTCCTATGTGATATATGTTAACGCTCAAGCTTGAACAGCTGATCATTTAGAAAGGTCCCTCGATGCCCCTTTTGAGAGTTCAGGTCTTCCACTAGTCCATCAGAGTAAGCTTTGTAAAATATGAGCGGCCAGGTGCAAGAAATGGCTCTTGTGTAAGGTGCATTTCCCATTTCTCCCTTTTCTCCAGGCAACTGGTCTTGGGTATGAGGGCTTGAACCAGCTTTGCAAAAGAGGCCTAGAAGCCCTGACCTATTCCTCGCTTTGCCTCCCAGAAGATTTAGAGGAGCACGATGTGTGTTCGTTGCCCAATTACCACTACAGGGATGATGGCCTGGAGCTCTGGGCAGCCATAGAGAGGTCAGGAAGGATCCATTTGGGGGAGGGATCCATTTGGGGGAGGGGATAAGAGAAGGGTGTTCTCCACCTCTTTCCTGAGGTGCAGACGATTTCAGAAGCACCTCTCCCTCGACTCTCCAGACCCAGAAACCAGGAAGCTCCATATCCACAGAGGTTAAAAGGAAAACTAGCACGTGTGAGAGCACACTGGGTAGAACCTTTATCTCTGATGCATTGATTTTCTGCTTTCAGGAAGGTCCCTTTTTGAACATAGGTGTGCATTCTGAAACGGCATTGTGAATTGGTACAGTACAGTCCCCTAGGCAGGGGTCATTTCTTAGAAAAAGAGGTGCAGGAGCTCATTAGCATAACTCATTAGCATAACTTATTTGCATAGGCCACACCCCTTGAGATCACCGGAAGTGTGTCAGAAGGCAACACCCACCGCTCAGGCTCCACTGGACTGTTTTGGATTGCTAGCTATTGGGGGGGGGGATGCGCAGATCTGTCCTCGCAGAGGAGGGAGAGCTTGTACAGGAATAAAACTTGGTCTTAAAGGTGCCACTGGACTGTTTTGGGCCAGGGGGCCGGGGTCCTCTGCAACTTACCTGGCTAGTTCTTGCTCTGACTGAGGGCTGCTGGGAGCAGGGAGTGGGGCTTGTTGCATGTGCCCGCCCCCTGGGCTCTTTACTGCCGGAGCTCCGCTCCTGTGCGTTCCTGCAGGAAATGACCCCTGCCCCTAGGACTCTCTCATGTTGTTCTTCTCTCTCTCTCTCTCTCTCTCTCTCTCTCTCTCTCTCTCTCTCTCTCTCTCTCTCTCTCTAGATCTATCTCTCTCTCTCTATCTCTCTCTCTATCTCTCTCTCTTTTAATCTAGAGAGCCATGTTTTTTTCCTAGATTCGATTTAGAGACAAGGGGCGATTCTTCATTGACTTGTCCCTCCATTGTTATACCAAACCCACGATGGAACAGAACTTCCCCTCTGCATTGCATGCTGCTGTCACTTTCTTTGATTATTGGATTTTATGGTATCCTGTACACTGCATGCCGCTTTCACTTTCTCTGATTATTGAGTTTTATGGTACCTTCTGCATAGATTAATGGCTGTTCAGGGGTGACATTGCAGTCAGTACGGCGTTGCCCCAGAGTATTTGAATATGGTTTTGAGCTGCACCTTTTCTGTTCCAATGTGGGTTCGGTAAAACAACGGAGGGGAAAGCCAATACAGAATCAGCCACTCCCAGAGGCAATTCAGAGAGAAAACTTTCCTCTGCTCAGGCCTCTCCTTCAGACTCCAAAGCTCCAGACTACCCCCACGCCGATAGAACTCGATATTCTGGCTCATGCTGAATCCTTTGGGCAACCCCACTCGTTGTCCCACCCTGTGTCAGAGGGATCTTTCTGGGATACCGTGCGGAGGGGGACTCTCTTGGGAGACCAGCTGTGCCCCAGCTCTGCAAAACTGACTCGCTTTCTGCTTCTCTCTTTCCTCCTTCAGTTTTGTCTCCGATATTGTTGACTTCTACTATTCAAGGGATGAATCTGTGCGGGAAGATTATGAACTGCAGGGATGGATAAAAGACATCTTTACGGAAGGTTTCCTGAGTCGAAAGTCTTCTGGTAAATGTCCTCTCCCCTCCATCATTGGGATCCCCCATAGCTAAGCACATCATGCCATTCAGTACTTTTTCATGCTGTTCAGTGAACTCCACCTCACTCAGAAAGATGTTCAAAGCACGTTTTGGCTCAGTATCCAAGCTCCATAGCTTGGAAATGAGAAAGAAATACAGATCTCAAAGTAGTCATGGGACATGACTTGGAAACCTCGGGTGTTTGTTCTCTTTACAGGAATCCCATCCTCATTCAATACAATAGTGGAGCTCAAGAAGTTTCTGACAATGGTGATTTTTACTGTTACTGCTCAGCATGCTGCCATCAATAGTGGGCAGGTAGGAGCAACTCTTCTCTTGTCCCCCCTGCCTCTGCTTTTGCAGGAGATCCCAGCCAATCAGAGTCCATGTAGAGAATAAAATGATGCGGCTCTGATAAGATCTGGCTCTGTGAGAATGTCGCTAAAGACAAGCGCAGCCAGTTGAGAGTGAGGGCGATTCTTGCTGGGTCAGAGTTGCCATCCATCGGAACTGACTTTGGATTCGCTCAGTAATGCCATCCTACAAGACAACCTTCTTGGGTCAACATTCTTTTCACTCAGAATGGGCTTACCCTTTTACCCTTTATCACAGCCTCCCCTCCTCCTCAAATCACAGAAAGACACGTCTACTTTTCAACTAACCATGACATTTTTATGTAAATCACCCCTCTGTCACCCTATATTTGGGACTGGGAGGAGGGAAGGAAGCATGGTATACCCCGATCTCAGAAGCTATTTGTCTGTTTATCAAATTAGATTTTAAACTGCCCTCCCCTGCCAAGGCAAGGCTCAAGCTGGTGTACAACACAATAACATCGTACAATCCATAAAAAGACTTAGAAACAATAAAACAATAGTTCCCTAAAAAGATGATGCTAAGAATGACCCTGACTCTGGTTGAAGACAGCTGGACATCCCTTGGGCAGGGGACCACCAGTAGATTTTGATCATCTGAGCACAACACTCTTCTAGGGGGTATATCGGGAGAGGTGGGTCCCACAGATACATGGCTACCAGACTGTTAAGGGCCTTAAAGGTCAACACCAGAATCTTGAATCTCATCAGGTACTCCACCAGAAGCCAGTGTAGCTCGCTCAGTGCAGGATGGATATCTACTCCCATGCCACTGCATTCTGCCAGTTGGAGTTTCCAGGTCAGCCCCAAGGGTAGAACCGTGTAGAGCGAGTTACAGTAGTCTAATATGGAAGTGACTGTTGCGTGGATTACTGTAGCTAGGTCAGGACAAGACAGATAGGGGGCCAATTGACTGACCTCCGTTATTAAGGAGGGATCCAGGATCACACCCAAACTCCTAATGGTAGGTGCCAGTCCTAGAGGCACACTGTCAACAGCTGGGAGCTGGCACCCCAACCCTGAGTCTCCATGGCCCAGCCGCAGGACCTCCATCTTAGAGGGATTCAGTTTCAGTAGGCTCTGCTTCAACCATCCCACAACATCCTCCAACCCCTCAGCCAAATATGCCAGGGTGGTGTCTGGCTGGCTGCCAATCAACAAATAAAGCTGGGTATCATCAGCTAAGCAGAGTTGGTACTTGGACAGGAGACCACCAAGGAAGGCTATCTTGGCTTCTCACTTGCCTCCAGAGCCCCTTGCTGGGGTGGCCATAAGTTGGTTGCAACTTGATGACACTAATATATATCTAGGTCTAGGAACAATCAGGATATTTGTTATCCTAAGGATAATATATGTGTAGATTTGGGAACAATTAGGATATCAATGATGTTACCCGCCCTGAGCCCGCCCGTGGGATGGGCGAGATATAAATATGCAAATAATAAATAAATAAATAAAATTAATAACAAGTGGTTGGCCCCAATATATGGGATGTGGGTACCTACTGGGTTTTGGCTACAAACATGGGTGGACCCCTTAGTATACGAACGCAATTCAAAGATAAGAAATAGTGTTGTTTATGTTAGTTTTTCACATCCATACGAAATAAATAGGAATCTGTAAATCTGTATAATTGCAGAATTCTGTAGGAAGAAAATATTTGTGTTTAGGATGAAGAATTCCTTCTGGCTCTTTACTTATGTGGGTGAGAGGGGGGTTACTATAGACCATGGAGGGGGGATAATGTTTGGTTTTTGATCACAGTATGGACATGGTGCCTGGATGCCCAACTTCCCCTCCTCCATGAGGAAGCCCCCACCTCGATCCAAAGGCACATCATGCTTGGAAGACTACCTGGACACTCTGCCCGCCATCAACACCACTTGCACGATCATTGGCACACTCTATGTGCTTAGTGCCCCAACAGGAGACTCGGTGAGTGATTCGAACTACAGAGGCCCAGGGAATGGGTGGCAAAACTGGTGCTGGCAGGGCAGAGATGTTTCCCCTGGGAGATTACAGCAGGCCTTCCACTCACTGTGCTGTATCACCATCCAAGCTGATGAGAAGGGTGGTATCGCTGCTGAAACTGGTGGCCCCGTTTGAGAGGATATACCCCCCCCCCCGCAAAAATAGAATTGTTGTAGTGCTATGGTGGCCCCTGCAGCTGGAATGCCACAGCTTGGACTTGAACTCTGACTCCCCCAGAAGATCTTTAGCTACTTGCAGTGTTCAACTTTTACCTGCCTGATTGTAAAGGGAATTCCAAAAACAACATCCGTGACAAAAATACTGAAAAGTCAACAAAGATAATAAAGACACGCTAACAAATATTGCGCAATGAAAACAATTCGTTTCATAATATTTGCTTTATCTGAGCGTGAGGCAATCCCAGTTCTTATCAATTACTACTTATCAACTCTTGAAGGAAGTATCCCCTGTTGACTCTCTAATAACAGAACCCAAGGTCTTCACAATGGGAATTCTTTTCATTGCGCAGTATTCGTTAGCGTGTGAGCAATAGTAGAAGAAAATTTTCTACAGATTTACTACAGTAAACGTTTTAGCAACTTAACTTTATTGACTCTTCAGCATTTTTGTCATGGATGTTGTTTTTGGAATTCCACTTCCTCCCGTGATCTCTCATTTTTGGCTTCTGCTTGTAAAGGGAGGCATGCTATTGATATAAGACTGCGGGACCAGACAAAGCAATCTCTGGAGCAATGCTGTGTCTGATGTACTTGGAGTAACTGCTTGGAGTGGCTGCCACAGTGGCAGTGCCACTTCCCAGTCCAGGCACTGGAGGCCACAGGAATAGGTGGTCAACCAGGCATGAACATATTTGCATAGGATAGGTGCTGTGATGAAGCTTAGTGGTTGAGACAGACAGCCGGAGGTAGGGTTGCCAAACCTGTTTCTCCTTGCGGCGGGGGGCTCCCGAACGGCGTCCCGAGCGCGCGCGCACCACATGCACATCAGCCGGATGTGACGTGATGACGCCGGGCACGCTGGGGGCGGGGCCACAGCCATTTGAGGGGAAAACTCTATGTTTTCCCCTCAAATGGCTGTGGCCCCGCCCCCAGGGTGCCCAACGTCATCACGTCACATCCGGCTGACGTGCACGCCGGGGTGGGGTTTCCCCCAGGGCCCGATTCCGCAGCGGTGGAAATCAGGCCTCCAAAGCGGGGGGAAATCCGCCCCCCGGGGGGATTTGGCAGCCCTAGCCGGGGGGAAAGCCTCTTGTTTAGAAATAGAAGATGGTTTGGGCCCTGGAGTTGCCTGGCTTTCCATAGTGTTTTGGAAAGAGAGTGATATGTCAAGGGCTGGTGTTCAGGTTGCCAACCTCCAGGCTGGGGGAGTTGTAGTTTTCCCAGAATTACAGCAGATCTCCAGAGATCAATTCCCCTGGAGAAAGGGGCAGCTTTGAAGGGTGGAATGTATGGCGCCACAGCCCCGTTGAGCTCCCTCCCCACCCAAAACTCCACCCTCCTCAAGCTCTGCCCCAAATCACTGGGCATTTCCCATCCCGGAGTTGCCACCCATACCTCATGTAAGTTGTTTGGCTGGATGGGTGCTAGAGATCATGTTCCTTACAGGGGTGATGAAATCTACTCTGCAGCTCACTGTCCTTCCATCAACACATGTTATGTCTTGCTTTTGTTAACAGGTAGCTCTGGGGAATTACCCCAATGAGTACTTCACAGAGAAGGAGCCACAACAGTTCATCCAAGACTTCCAGGACCGCTTGAACGAGATCTCCAGGAAAATTGAGAAGAGGAACTGGTCTCTTCCCATTGGCTACCATCATCTGAACCCTCCTGAGATAGAGAACAGTGTCTCCATCTGAGTAGGCTCAGTCTGGAAGGTGGCCTTGCAAGGCTATTGTCAGGACCCACAGCTAAACAACGAAGTACACGCTTCCAGGAAGGTTTTACTTTTATTGAAAAGCCATAGATGCAATAACATGAATACTGTTAGGAATGGCAGGATACCTATGTGCATAATAGGATATAGGGCATTCGTATGCGCCCCCCCCCAGCAATAACCAATTAGGTGTGCTCCCGCGTGCGGGATACTGTTGGACTCTCTAACGGTTGCGAAGCTGGGAACAGAGAAGCTCCCACGGACGATAGACACCACATTCTCCACCAGTACAACATCAAAGATAAGCGTTACAGCTCTGAAGCAATTACGCGCATGGGAAGGAATGCAAAGCAATTAGAAATCATCTCCATACTCATGGCAGCATAGCTGACAGCTATGAGGAACATGTGCCAGTTTTTAACTTCCAAATTACATACCCTTTCCATGCAATGGCTGCTGCAGCTTCTAGTGGCGTCATTGAATTTGCACAGTTCTCTCCTTCCGCCTTAGCAGTGCCCACCTGTGTCCTGACTGAAATGCTTCACAAGAACAAACCTTATTTGCCTCAAACTACTCACAAGCAAACATTAAAAAGCTAGATGTACAACACAAGCCGAGTAGCAACATTTTACAGTTAGCTGTGAATGAAAAAGCTGAAAATTTTAGGAATAACATGTATTATGACTGCTAACAGGATGTTCTGAATTATCTCCATAGTAGTTCATGACCCCTGCTTTCTGCTCCCCACTGCTTTTTGCAGGGAGCAGAAAGCAGGGGTTTCCTTGCAAAAAGCAGCAGGGAGCAGAAAGCAGTGGTCGAAATAGCTCTGAGCCATTTAAATCACTGCTTTCTGCTTTTCACGAACCGCCACAAACTGCCTTAAAATTCGCTGAAGTGCATGGTGGCAGTTCAGTTTGCGAACTTCAGTTTGCGAACCGCGAACCAGCCAAAATTCATCATCAACTTACGCTCATGAACCAGTTCATGCCTGCCCCTACTTTTAAGCTGTAAAGCTTGGGAGCAATTTACACAACTTCCACATTTGAAATGTCCCTCAGGGGGTTCACAGTGTATTCCTGAACCCTAATATCAATGTGGCAGGGCATCTCCAGTCCGGAATTTATTTATTTGTTTTCTAAATTTGATGTTGGCCCCCATCTTATGGAGGTCAGGAAGGCACCCACTTGCCTGGCCTCCTGCAAACTATTCAAAACTGAATTATTTAAGAGGGTCACTGGGGGTTGCACTGTACAAAATGATTCACCAAATTGCTTGGAAGAATTATTAGGGACTAGGATCCTGCTATGGAATTTCGTGGTCATTTACAGTGTAATCCTAGGAAGAGTTACATCCTTATAAACCAGGGATCCCCAACATGGTGCCCGTGGATGCCGTGGTACTTGCCAACACATTTTATGGTGCCCGCCAAGGGTTTTTAGGAAGTAGGTAGGGCTTTTGCGCAACAAGGCTTCTGATTGGCTGTGAGAGATTTGATCAGCTGTGCAGATTTTTTAAAAAATGTTACTTTGCCACCACAAAGTATTGTTGATCTACAACAATACTCATATACACTCACACAACCATTCACAACTATCTCATAACTCCCTTAAGGTTCACATAGCAACTTAAAACCACTAATGTCACCCAAATTCCAATTTCATACAGCAATTTCAGTGGGAATAGTTTACATAATACATAATAATGTAAATAATAATGTTAAGCTGTGGCAATCATTTTTGTGGCTGCCATTTTGTTGCTGTGAACCCTCCCCCAAGGGGATGTCAGAATTCCACATGTGTCCGAAGGACAAAAAGGCTAGGGAGCCATGCTCTAAACCAGAGGTGTTGAACTCATTTGTTATGAGGGCCGGATCTGACATAAATGCGAGCTTGTTGGGCCAGGCCACGTGTGTCATAAAATGTAATGCCAGATAGCGGAGATATAGCTAGCTGCACAGAAAGTCTCCGCCAAGAAAGTTCTTAGCTATTTGGGAGAGGCAGGACCAACTGATTTCCCCACAAAAGAACAGACTGCAGTTGCTGTCAATGGCACAGGAGAGCCCGTTTGCAGGACATCTGGGAATGGCTAGAACCACGCACAGACTGACCCGGACTTTTTTTGGCTTGGGATAGGACGAAACGTTTACTTTAACGAAATTCCCCGGACTATGCTTCCATTTCGTACTGTACTTCTTCTGAATGTAGTCAGGTAAACAAAATCTGTGTCCTCCAGTTATTCATTCATTATAGATTGCAGTCATTCAGAAAAATATTCAAGACGGTCCTCATCCATTGTTCTAAGTAACTCTCAAAGACGGGCAGGCTGACAGAGGTACATTCAGAAGAAGTACAGTACGAAACGGAAGCATACTCCAGGGTATTTCGTCAACGTCAACATCTTCTTATGATTCTTTAAAAAGGACTCTTTGAACAATATTTATCTGCTTTGATATACTGTGACATTTGTGTGTGTTAATATATTTACACTTTGCAGCGCTCTGTGTGGCAGCTTCTTTGTGTTTTTTGCAATAGTTTCTTGTAGCTGTGACCTTCGCTTTTTGTTCATAGGACAAACCATGGCAGACTTCTGCAGAATATTCCATTCATTTATTTTATAACCTGCCCTCCCCTGTGCGACAGGGCTCAGGGCGGGTAATAACACTTCCAATATACAGATACAAATTAAAACAGTTAAAACGATCTTAACAATTAAGCAACAGCTTACGGATGATGCATACAATACAGGTTAGTGTCATTCCCCAGTGGGGAGAGAAGGAAAGAGGGGGAAGCCAGGCTAGATAGAAACCCGTTGCTGTCCTCAACCATAGGCCTGGCGGAACTTCTCTGTCCTGTGGGCCCTGCGGAACTGTCCCACAGGGTGTGGATGTCATTTAGTTCCACCAGGCCAGCGCCTGGGCCAAAAAAGCCCTGGCTGTGGTTGAGGATACTTTTTGGGCCAGGGATCACCAGCGATTTCTTTTTGCCTGAGCGTAATACTCTTTGGGGAATGTACCAGGAGAGGTGATCCCGTAAATACATTGGCCATTTAGGGCCTTAAAGGTTAATACCAGAACCTTGAACCTGATCCAGTATGCAACCTGGAGCCAGTACAGCTGGTGCCCCTGACCTTACGGCTTTTAGGGTTCTTTGGGGATTTGGTTGGCTATGATAAGCAGTCCATCCCTAGTTTTAGAAGCATCACAGATCCATCGTCTGCCCTGAATAAAAAGGCTCTACCAGACGCTGTGAATCGGATGGCAACTAAGCAAAAGAAGTATTCTGTCAGAGAATTTTTCAATCGTAATTCTAAATCGGTGATTTATGCTACCAAATGCCCTTGTGATCTCCTACTAGAGCTGTGAAGATCAGACTAGGAGAGCACAGATGCTGTATCGGGTTGCAGAGGAGGAATGCTCCGGTTGATTCAACATTTTTACGTCATCAGGTCATACTGATGACTGAGAGCCAGTTTGGTGTCATGGTTAAGTGCGGAGACTCTAATTTGGGAGGACCGGATTTGATTCCTCACTCCTGCACTTGCAGCTGCTGGATGACCTTGGGCAAGCCATAGTTCTGGCACAGCTGTTCTTGAAAAAGAGCAGTTTCTCTCAGAGTTCTCTCAGCCCCACCGACCTCACAGGGTGTCTGTTGTGGGGAGGGGAAGGAAAAGGAGTTTGTAAGCCGCTCTGAGACTCCTTTGGATAGAGAAGGGCGGGGTATAAATCCAATCTCCTCTTCTTCTACTGATAAGCACCTGCATTTCTGTGTCTTGAAACAAGTCCAAGCTCCCAGCCTGCAGCTTGCACAGTGTTTAAGGGCCAAAGAGGCATACTGGATTAATGCTTTAAAGACCTTAACCCCACATGGCTCGTGTAATAATTCCACAAGCACACCAAAGTTTTACTGGAACAAAAGCAGGGCGTTTCCTGGCCTCTGCTTGGACAAACACTAACAGCTAACAGCCAGAAGATAAAGTGAAACCTAGCTACAGCACAAGCTTTTTGGCCCTAAGGGATCAGGGGGAAATGACTAAACAGTTCAACAAGGGAACATCACCAAATTCACAACTTGCCACGATATAACAACACCCCTCTTCCTTTACGACTCAGCAGGGCTATTTTTGGGCAGGAAAGCACAGGAACGGAGTTCCGGCTGGCTCCCGAGTTGGCCACGCCCAGCAGGAACTCATTAGCATAACAGGCCACACCCAACAGCAGGAACTCATTAGGATTGGCTATATTAGGGGTGTGTGGCCTAACATGCAAAGGAGTTCCTGCTACAAAAAATTCCCTGGGTTTTGACAACAAACAAGGTGAACAGAATAAGAAGCAAAAGGTGGGTGTGGCTGGATGACCAGACTTCTGGTAACATGGGGGGGTGTCCTAATGTGCTAATGAGCAGTGCTGTCAGGGTGTGGCCTAATATGCTAATGAGTTCCTGCTGTTGGGTGTGGCCTATTATGCTAATGAGTTCCTGCTGGGCTTTTTCTACAAAAAGAGCCCTGGCAGTATAGAGTTGCTATAGATTTTCCGGGTTGTGTGGCCGTGGTCTTTGGTGTGTTTAGCCATCACTTCCACAATATTTTTCTTTCTCTAGAATAACTTTTCGTTTTCCTGCATAGTTGGCAAAGAGCAAATATGTAAGAGCAAACATGATTATATATATATATATATATGAGTAAGCTGTACAATATTTTGCACTTAGCCAGAGGCCCACTGTCTTGCAAAGCTTCCGTTTTCCAGCTAATTGCCACTTTCACTCTGGGTTTGCCTGGCTTGGGTTCCTCTTTCTTAGTTCCTATTTCTTAGCTTTATAATAAGCATACTTAATCGATTGGCTTCAAGCAATATATTTCTTAATGCAATATAAAGCAAAGTATTTCTGGGTGCCCCTTAAGATTTTCTGTCAGAAGTCCTTATTTGTTTCATTTCTTACAATTCCCTCCACTCAGAAAACCCCATCACCCATATAAAGCATCAAATCTAGCTTGCATAATTTCACAATCCCTCACCAGATTGGTGGTTAGGTTTAGTTCATGACCCTCAACTTCAGTTACCAGAAAGAACATGTTTTCTGCATTTTCATGATAGGGAGGTGTCAGCAAGCTGTCATGTTTGATCCATTGTATATATATTTCATCTGTCAGTGCCTCTTAACCTTGCATTACCTTCTGTATTAACTCATCTGTTTATAGTTGTTACCTAGCAACCATTGCGCATGCTTATAAACAACCAGCTTGTTAGCGAACTGCAACAACACTTCAAGGGCAGATGGGAGATAAGGGAGACCGCTTATGTCTACTGCTATTATTCAGAGCCTGAGAACTAAATTGTTTTGGAATACCCAGGCCGTTATGATTCCCATTGCTTTGGCGCTATTCTTCCCGGGCGGGAAGGTATCTCATTGGTATTGAGCCTGTTTGAACTTTATTTTATTTTTATTTTTATTTAACCTTCAACTTTATATCCCGCTCGAATCCTCTTTTTCACAGAGGGTCTCAGAGCGGCTTACAATTGGTGCTAATCACACGAGTTTCCCTAACTAGGGCCACAGAGTTATATGGGGTAGGGTTACCTATCAGCACCCTTGTGGTGGTGGTTGGGATGTTTCTCAGCTTCGGCACTTGGCTTTGGCATTCGTTCCGGATAGTCCTTCCTATGGGGTGCACGACTCGCGTCTTCTGCTGGTCCCAGCCACGTCCTTCTGGCTCCGCTGCGCCAGCGTCTGACGTTATCAATGTGCCCCGTCTCAGCAGCCGTCTAGATGTTTTCCCCTCTCCTGGCCACCAGGGGTCACCATGTCACCATGTCGATCGCTGTAGCTTGCTGCTGCTGCTGCCGTTTTCGCCGCCGCCATCTCGCCACGCCACCTCCGATCTCCGAGCCAAGCCGAGTTCTCATTCGCCGCCGTCGCCGCCGACCATCCGACATCAGGCAGGGTGCCCCCCACCCTACTAAGGGTGGGTACCCATTTATCTACTTGCAACTAATTGCTTTTCGAACGGCTGGGTGGGCGGGAGCTGGGATAAAGGTCGAGAGCTCACCTCGACCGCGGTGGTACTCGAACAGCCACAGTGGCTGCCTGAGTGATGTTACTAAAGCAGGCGTTTTACTGCCTGCGCCACCGCTCAACAAGGGAACTTTGTTCATGTTACCGGCTTGCTTCATTGTACACCATTCTAAACAGAAACCTTGTTGGTGAAACATCTTTTAATAAAGTCATCCTCTTGACTGAGAAGTGACTCGTTGATCGATGGTACCCTCACAGACTGTTTAGAATCTTTCTTTCCAAATTGTTCCACCCATATCACCACCGATATGAATGACGACGATGGGAAATCTCTATCCGCAGAGCAGACCCTGGAGGGGTCCGAAACGAAAGACCTCGCTGAGGAGAAGGAGGCCGAGCTTGAGAAATTGACGCCGGCTACTCCTGCCGGGGCCACTGGACCCAAGAGGGTGACAGCGACACTGTACATGTCTCCACGGACTAGCCAGGAAACCCCCCTCCCGAGCTGGAGCGATTTCGGCACCGAGGGGCTTCGGCAATCACAAGAGCTGATGGGGGCGAGAAGACGAGACAGCTCCCACGACTGGAATGTGACGAACCGTATGGTGAAGGATTTACAGCACACGCTGAGGGAGGTGATAGAAAATCTGCCTCACCTGGTACGGGATGTTTACGAACAGGTGGAATATGAAGCACACCGCGGAGCAGGGCAAGCCCAAGCCGGCCAGCAGCAACAGGCGGCCCCAGCCCATGTTCCAGTGCAGCAGCCGCAGCAGCAGCCGCAGCCGCAGCAGCAAATTCCACTGATTCCTCAACAACCCGGGGGCCTGCCAGTAGCACAGGCTGGGGTACCCAGGGCTAAAGACCTTATCGAAGCGACTTTTGATGGGAACCCCGATGAACTGCCCTATTTCGTGGTCAGAGTGCAGAAGTTCCTGGATCGGTCGGGCCATTTGTTCCCGGATGACAGTAGCAGAATCGATGTGGTGGCATCCCGCTTCAAAGGAGCAGCAGCTACCTGGTATGTTAGCTTGCATGCCGCCCGAGGCCCGGAACTGAGAGACATTCAAGCATTTATGTGGGCCCTACGGAGGCAGTTTGAGGATTTGAATGCAGCTCCTCGGGCAAGGGCCTATCTACAGACATTGAAGCAAGGGAAGAAGACTGTGCGAGACTATGCAGCAGAATTCAAAATTCATGCAGCCAAACTGGCAGACTGGCCAGACCACATTTTGGCTGAGTCCTTCCGGCTGGGACTAAACCAAGAGATCAGAGAGACGGTGCTGAGATTGGTCGATCCTGTATCCCTGACGGCGTGGATCCAAGAAGCAGTCTTCTTTGATATGGCTGTTTCTATGAGTCTCTGGGTTAAACCTCGGACACATGGGATCACCCAGCATCCTAATGCAATAAGAACCCCCACAACCATAATAAGTGATGTTAGTATGGACATTACCAGCCCTTTCCATTTCCCAAACCAGGATTCAAATATTCCCGTTATGGATGTATCTACCCCTGAGTTCTCAGCCAACTGGGCTCGCAATGCCCACATAAAAGCGTCCAAATTCACTAGTTCTGGACCCTGGGCATTGTGGAGCCCCACATACCAAGCTGCCGCAGTGCCCTGTAGCCGAGCTGCCACCACATCCACTCGGCTGCTGTCATCCGGGAACAGGTGGCCCGACCTCTCCACAAATTTCATCACTCGAACCACAAAGTAGGAGAGTTCCTCCGGGTTCCCATCAAAGGTGGTTTCAATGAGGTCTTTCAGACAAGGTATCGCCTGTCCCCTCAGACTGCCAGGATGTGGCACTGGAACCGGGACTTTGGCTGGGCCCGGTTGAGGTGTGTCTTCAGGCCGGGGCGGCGGCGGCGCTGGAGCTGGAGGGGCAGCAGGCACTGCCGGAGCTGCCGGGTGTGCCTCTCTCTCCTCCCTGATGGCTTGAATCACCAACTGCGGGATTGCCTGGATGACATCCTCCAAAGTCCGCTGCAGTTGCCGTCTCTCTCGATCCGCCACCTCCATCCTCTGGGCCAGTTCCAGTCCCTCATCCGGGGACACACGGCCACTTCTCGCTTTCGATCTCTCCGTCACCCATGCTCCGGGTAATGGCTCGAAGGGAGCCCCGAAGGGGGGGAATCCCCCTGACGTGGAAAATCCCCGGTTGAATCGGCTGTCTCTCAGTGGCCTCTGCGTAAGCATATAAGTCTTTGCTGTAGAGTCTGGGTGAAATTGGCTCCAATTGGAGCTTGGCCAATAACCATGGCCAGGCAGCTGCCACGGCCCCGTCGGGGTCAGGAACACCAGGGTCGATGTCATCTTTGGAACGGCTCCAGCCCCAGTTGCAGTTACCTGCGGCGTGGTGGTCACCGTTGCAGACTAGAAGCACAGAAAGGACTGCAGTAGCAATTAGCCCGACACTGACCTCTCCAACCCCCATGGCAGCATAGCTGACATTAGCCTGATTAATTCTTCTGAAAAGCTTCAAACACTCTTTCCCAGCCATCTATTTATAACATCATAGAGGCCCACTGTCTTGCAAAACTCTGTTTTCCAGCTAACTGCCCTTTTCACTCTGGGTTTGCCTGGCTTGGGTTCCTCTTTCTTAGTTCCGATTTCTTAGTCTTATAATAAGCATACTTAATTGGTTGGTTTCAAGCAATATATTTCTTAATGCAATATAAAGCAAAGTATTTCTGGGTGCCGTTTAAGATTTTCTGTCAAAAGTCCTTATTTGTTTCATTTCTTACATGCCTAAGGCTGGAATCCAGCCTCTCCTCCTGACAATGGACAGCCACAAAGCCAGCTGGAACTCAGCCTACTCTTCCGGGCAGGGGTGAAGTTAGCACGGCAAAAGGGGCGGGCTTTTCTTGCTGGGAAAGGGTTATAACTCCTGCTCTGTGGAAGACAGGTTCAACCGTGCCCTGAAATCCATCCAGTTACCTCTCCCACTTCTAATCATTCAAGAGAAGAAACATTCTTGGCATATAGCTGAGTTGCAGCATGGTTCGCTACACAGCTCGTGTGTCTACTGGCACCTTCGCGGGCTCACAGACAAAAGACTGGATTTCACTCACCTTGGTGGGCACCAGGGGCACCAGCCCCCAAACTCGGCTTGACAACTGGGGACCGGACTTCCGCTATGGAGCGGTAAGTTATGAGCGGTAGTGGATCAAAGCCCAGCTGAAGCTCTCGGGTTTTATGGGATGACGTGCATTTTGCAAACAATTCATGACTTGCTAATGGAGCAGCCAAACTGAAAACTGCCTGTAGCTCCTGTTTTATTCCAGTTTAGAGTTGGGGTTCAAAGAGAGAATGTGGCCCTCCAGACTTGATGGTTCTTCCAAAAGCAATTTGTGAAATGGGCAGGAGACTCTCCTGTTCAAAGAGGAAAATGCAAAATCCAGTGAAGCGACTGAAAACCCTTGAATATACCAAAGGGGCAGTGTTATCAGCTTGCTTATTTATGTACCATTTTCTCCCCAATGGGAACCCAAAGTGGTTTAAGGTAAAGGTAAAGGTTTCCTCGCTCGAAAGCCAGTCGCATCCGACTCTAGGGTTGCGGTGCTCATCTCCGTTTCAAAGCCGAAGAGCCAGCGCTGTCTGAAGCCGTTTCCGTGGTCATGTGGCCGGCATGACTCAACACCAAGGTGCACGGAACGCTGTGACCTTCCCACTGAAGTGGTACCTATTTATCTACTTGCAATGTCTTGCTTTCGAACTGCTAGGTTGGCAGGAGCTGGAACTAGAGACAGGAGCTCACTCCGTCATGCGGCACCCGGGTCTCGAACTGCTGAACTACTGACCTTCCACAGCCTGCAGTTCAGCGTCTTAACCACTTGAGCCACCGCAGTTTACAATACATTTAAAAAACCAGAAACATGGGGGGAAGGTGTCTGAGTGAAAAGCAGCTCTCTCTTGCTCTCTCACTCCTGATCTTCCACCCAACTCTACACTAAAAGTTCCCACGCTCACAGTTCTGGGCACCCCTATAACTTAAGTCCTTGTAGGCAGAAGAGAACTGCCTCAGCCAGACCCCAGTCAGCTCCTGCTAGCCGTAGTGTGCAGGGTTACAATCTCTGATGAAAACCAGAGACCAGGTCCCCGGATGAGGGGTGGGAGTTGGAGGCTGAGCAATTCAGGCTTTGAATTTACTCTGCTTTTTTCCGATGCCATTGGAACTTGGAGCATCTTCTTCTTATGACTCTCTCCCACTCCATTTCAGGACAGCAAGTACAAAATTACGTGTCCCCAAGACCTGGGAGATATTTTGCTCATCCAGTTCACCAAAAAGCATTTGCTGGTCCAAGACAGTTGGTATTGTAACTTTGTCAAGGTGACATCCCCACAGGGCAAGACCTACAACTTTCCAGTCTACCAGTGGATTGAAAGCAGCAGCACCATGGAGTTCAGAGAGGGGAAAGGTAAGGAGATCTGCTCCAGAGATGCCCCCCCCATACTTTAAAAAGTTACTCTTGCTTTTTGCGTCCCTCTTGTAGGATTTCCCTACTTTACAAAACCAGGTAACACAAAGTGTTGCTAGTATTGGAGGCAAAGTCTGGCCTTAAATTCAGGATTCTTATGTATCAGTCTAGGACTGTGGTCATAAACTAAATAATCCACTTTCAGTGAACTTTCCAGCTGGATTTTTACTGTGTGAACAAGCAAAATCCAGTTGGAAAGTCCATTGAAAGTGGATTATTTAGTGTACGTGACTAAAGCCTAGGTCTCTCCAAAGAGTGGATTAACACTGCCCCTGGTCATCAGGGGTGTGCATAATGTAACTCCCCAGCCAAAAATGTGTACAAAAATCACTGTTCATGCCATCAGTTCAGATTTCCAGAACAGTAGTAGGAATCTGGGATTCTTACTAAAATGAAACTATCTTCCCCCAAAATCTACACTGCTTTCAGTTTGCATAATTACCAAGCCAGCAGGACTATATACACACACGTTCTCTGTGGTGTTCTTTGATTCTGCTTGTTTTCCTGGGAATGGCATTCTTCCTTCCATTTGCATCCTGGCAAAGGTCCAGAGCTCAGCCAATCACTTTCACAGACAGCCGCAGAGACAGAATGTGTAGCATGTAAGGATGCCTGTTTTCCTGTGACTCCGTTCATTTCCCAAGCAGCGACATCCTTCCTTCTAATTAGATCCTGGCAAGGGAGGTGCAACGAGCCCTTTCAGCCAGCCACTTTTGCAAACAAGGCACCGAGAGGGAATTTTTAAGGCAGCTGCCAGCACTGAGCCTTTTCTGTTTGCAGTGCACATGTACACAAAGGAGCAACTTTGTGGTGGCCTGGTAAATCAGAACTGCTTAGCTACGTAGCTCAGATTCGGGGAGGTCTTGAGAGGAGAGGCGGGGACAGTGTTCCATGCAATTTTAGTAGCATTATGTGCCATGACTGCTGAACAGGAGACCCTCAAATTGGCAGTGCAATGACAAGGATGGTGTCTGCAGTTAGATCGAGATGGGTTGCCAGGCTAGTCTCTCTGTAGCAGTAGAAGATAGAGTCCAGGAGCAGTGTTCCCTCTAAGCTGAGTTCACAGTTTTTTAGCTTCCAGCTCACACATTTTTGTCTTCGCTCAGGAAGGAGGGCTCCAGAGCAGACTAATTGATGCAGCAGCCAAATCGCTCGCTCACAACTTTAATGCTCACAAAGTAGAATTTTTGCTCACAAGACTCCACAGCTTAGAGGGAACATTGTCCAGGAGAACCTTAGAGACTACCTAGACTCTTGCTCTTTTCTACTGCTACAGACGGACTAACATGGTGACCGATCTGGATCTATCTCCATGGAAGGCACTACATTTAGCTGTACAGAACGGAAATCTACCAGCCTTGTGAAGAAACGTGCACAGGTGTCTGCAGTGCGCATGCACAAAAACGGTCCCAAAAAATCTAGAACATGAAAACACAGCAGCGATTTCTATCCCATACCAGTAATGCCTTCCCTGGAATGAAGCAATCATGGTAAATGTTTGCCTCTCAAAGCTCATCCAAAACTGTAATAAATCTCTCAGTGTACGCTCCTCCTCGTCATGGCTGTAGCCAGGTTAGGGCAATTGGTTGCAGCTCCTGTCCGGGAATGCTGACTCACTCCAGTGGATTATTTCCATTCCAAAGCCACTGATACCCCCTGACCCCCTTCTCCCCCTATAGGGATAACAGCTCCTGAAGACCCCCTCCCAGACCACCGGAAGAAAGAGTTGGAGGAGAGGCAGGAATCCTATAAGTGAGTACTGATGCATGAGGGCTCCGAAGAGTTTTCCATGCTGGGGTCCTGCTAGGAGAGACAGGATTCCTAGCTTCTGTGTCCAAAGAATATGAAAATATGTGACTGCAGGTTTCCTAATGGTAATTATTGGCCTCTTCTGTGCAGGTGGAAGGAGTATGCCCCCGGAATGCCTCACTGTCTGGACGTCAACTCAGCTCTCGAGCTGGAAACCCACTCCCAGTTTTCTTTGACCAAAGGCACTCTTTTTTTCTCACGTGCCGCAGTGACGTAAGTTGTGCAAAGAAAACACAAACGTGGTTAAGGCAAGTAAAGGTGGTACCATGGCTGAACCCATTACTGTGATTATGACAGTGCCAGGTACCACCCACATTCTCTGTGGAGTCGGGCAGCTGGGAAAGAGGCCAGGAGCACCTTAGAGATGTACAGGAATTTCAGGCATTGAGCTTCCAAGACTGAAAGAGGCTGATGAGAATTTTAACTCTCAAAAGTTCCTACCCTGAAAGTCTTGTAAGATTCACCTGGCCTCATATCTAGCTCTTCCATTGCTGACATAAGCAGAGACTTTGAAAGGTCCAGTAAATTCCGACATATAAACTGTATTCTCAAAAGTCCATCTATGATTGTACGGCTTCTTTCTTGTCTTATAATCCTTTTGGATGATTTTTAATCCATAAATAATTGTGTAAGCCTTCTTCCATATTATACTTTTTCCCCCTCTCCTTCCTAAAACAATATGCCACATATCTGCCGGGTTTGATTGCATGTTCAAAATGCCTTTGTTTTAGAAATTTTAATGTTTTCTGTACCTTTTCCATTTCTAACATGTCTAATTGTTGTTGTTTTTTGTCTGATCTCTGCTAGCGTGTCTTCACTGGGGTTTTGTTTTAATCTCTTGTTCCAATTTCTGCTCCTTCTTGACTTCTTTAGGTTGGTGGAACAGAGACTGAAGGGATACTCGACCAGCAAAAAGTCTTGGGAATCCCTGGATGACATCAAGAAGGTCTTCCGTTTCAAGAGGAATGACATGATACGTAAGAGGGTGGCTCCGTTAGAATGTCATTGGATGTACCTCCAGATTCAGTCACATCTGGAACACGCTAGAGCTGGAGAACTGCCTTGAGAAATCAGAGTTGGTTTCTCTGATGTAGTGTAGTGGTTAAGTGCGCGGTGTAGTGGTTTGGTGTAGTGATTAAGTGTGCGGACTCTAATCTGGGAGAACCGGGTTTGATTCCCCACTCCTCCACTTGCACCTGGCTGGACGACCTTGGGCAAGCCGTAGTTCTGATAAGAGCTGTTCTTGAAAAAGAGCAGTTTCTGTCAGAGCTCTCGCAGCCCCACCTACCTCACAGGGTGTCTGTTGTGGGGAGGGGAAGGGAAAGGAGTTTGTAAGCCGCTCTGAGACTCCTTCGGGTAGTGAAGGGCAGGGGATACATTCAATCTCTTCTTCTTCTTCTTCTTCTTCTTCTTCTTCTTCTTCTTCTTCTTCTTCTTCTTCTTCTTCTTCTTCTTCTTCTTCTTCTTCTTCTTCTTCTCAACTCGTCCTTCCTCACTAATAGGAAATTCACTAGGAGTGAAGCTTGGGAATTCAGTTGCTCCTCTCCCTCTAATAACCTACTTGAAATCACTTTGATCCCTACTGAAGCCAGAAATCTTAATTCCCTGCCCACGTAACACTGATCAATAGATTTCTCTGTCCTACACCCCACAAATAGTTGAATTCGCCATTGCTCCTGTGTGTCTTCCAGAGTACGTCATAGAACACTGGAAGGAAGATGCATTCTTTGGCTACCAGTTTCTGAATGGATTGAATCCAAACCTCATCCGGAAATGCACAGAGATCCCACCTAATTTCCCCGTTACCCAAGCTATGGTGGCCAGTTCCCTGGGCAGCGGCACCACCTTAATGGAAGAGCTGAAGGTAAGAAATCTGGGGTTGCGATGCACGTGCTCTAATTCTTCAGCAGAGTACGGGCAGAGCAGAGCGACCAAAATTTTGCAAGACTGTGTGGGTTTTATGCAGGACTTTATACATTTATTTCCGAATGAATTGTTTTATTCTCTTTTGCTGCCTTGGGAATTTGATGGGAAGGAGGGATGCAAAATATTTCTGACAAATAAAAGCAGGATCGTTGTTCTAAAAGCTGGGGCCTATTCCCAGCCCACCTGCAAGTTTCCCCTTCCACCCATCTCCCCTGCAGAAAGGGACCATCTACATTGCCGACTACCACATTCTGGACGGGATCACCGCTGGCCGGAATAACAAGCTGCAGCAGTACACTGCGGCCCCCATCTGCCTGCTGCACCTCACGCCTCAGCACGAGCTCATTCCTCTTGCCATCCAGGTAACGGGATAGAACCATTTGAGACTGTGGCGGGCCCTGGTCTGGGAGTTCGTTCAGTGGTGGGACAGGGCAAAGCTCAGATGGCTGTGGGCGCTCTTTCAGGGTGTTTCCAGGGAAGGGGTCTGAAGCCATAACACATGGGAAAGACAGATTGCATGGGCCTCCGCTAGAGGAAACTGCTTTGCAAGGGTCACAAGACCTTTGGAGTTCCTGGAGAAACTGAACAAGCATGTAGACAATGGTGACCCCGTAGATATCCTCAGACTTCCAAAAGGCTTTTGACCAGCTACCTCGCCAAAGTTTCTTGAGTCAACTTAGCAGTCATCGGAGAAGGAGAAGGGTTCTCTTACAGATTAAAAATCGGCTAAATGACAGGAAGCAAAGAGCAGGAATCAATGGGCAGTTCTCACAATGGAAGGAAGTAAGCAGTAGGGTCCCACAAGGATCAGTATTGGGGCCAGTACTATTTTATTTCTTTGGAGCTGCGGTGGCTCAAGTGGTTAAGATGCTGAACTGCAGGCTGTGGAAGGTCGGTAGTTCAGCAGTTCGAGACCCGGGTGCTGCATGACGGAGTGAGCTCCCGTCTCTAGTTCCAGCTCCTGGCAACCTAGCAGTTCGAAAGCAAGAAATTGCAAGTAGATGAATAGGTACCACTTTGGTGGGAAGGGAACAGCGTTCCGTGCGCCTGGGTGTTTAGTCATGCCGGCCACATGACCACAGAAATGTCTTCAGACAGCGCTGGCTCTTCAGCTTTGAAACGGAGATGAGCACCGCAACCCTAGAGTCGGATTCGACTGGCTTTCGAGCAAGGGAACCTTTACCTTTACCTTTTTACTGTTTGATTTATTCAAAAATGATCTGGAACTGGGGCTGACCAGTGTAGTGGCCACGTTTGCAGACAACACAAAATTATTCAGGATGGTGAATTATTATTCGGAGCAGCGTACAGGAGACTGTCCTAACATGATGCAAACCTGCTTCAATTCGGCAAGAGCCTTCAGATCACCTTCCTCAATTGGCTACGTGACCAGTTACATGCCATTTGCAGGGTGGCTGCCTCACACACCCCAATCAAACCAGAATAAACTGTGAAACGTTGGCAGCTGGTGCCTCAAACCAGTGACTATCCCACGATGTTTTTAATTGCAATGGAGGAGGACGGCAGCCCTCTCCCGCCTTTCACTGGGGAGAGAAAGATTCCATTCCAGTGTCAGTAAAGAAGGTAACATGGAGAAGAGTATTCACAAGAGCCACAAGGAAGGGTGACAGAAGCAGATTTTTCAACACAAACGTAAGACATTTTTATCCTCGGCGCTCATTAACTGTAGCTGGAGAAGAAAATGAATGTAAGAAGGAGTTGTTTTTAGACAGGGGTCATTTCGTAGAAAAAGAGGTGCAGGGGCTCATTAGCATAACTCATTAGCATAGCTTATTTGCATATGCCACACCCCCTGACATCACCGGAAGTGTGTCAGAAGGCAACACCCACTTGCTCAGGCTCCACTGGATGGTTTTGGATTGCTAGCTATGGGGGACAGGGATGCAGATCCTTGTGCTCCTCGTGGCCCGGGGCTGCTGGGAGCAGTGGGTGGGGCTTGTTGCATGTGGCCACCCCCTGGGCTCTTTACTGCTGGAGCTCTGCTCCTGTGCGCTCCTGCAGGAAATGACCCCTGGTTTTAGATGCCAAACAGGCCACCGCTGTCTGTCATTTCCCTGCCACAGCAGTCTATACAGAGGGGTGCGTGTCCAGGAAAGAGCTACTTCTTGGAGGCCAAGATCCCATGTTGGCTGCCTCCTCTTCCCACAGCTCAGCCAGACCCCAGGCCCAGAGGCTCCCATCTTCCTGCCCAGTGACTCTGAATGGGACTGGATCCTGGCCAAGACCTGGGTGCGCAACTCCCACTTCTATGTGCACGAGGCCGTGGACCACCTGCTCCGGACACACCTGCTGGCAGAAGTCTTCGCCCTGGCGACCATCCGCCACTTGCCCATGTGCCACCCGCTCTACAAGGTGAGGCTGAGCCAAGGCAGGGATTGTGCTTCTAACCTAAATAAGGAAAGAATACAGAGGGCAAAAACAGCAGATAATTCCTGATGCATTGCGGAGATCTTCTTCCAAGTGTCCCGGAGAGGGCCGGGACTCCCCCCGCTGCAGCCAAGGTAGGACTTGGCAACCCTACTTGGAATGTGCAAAGTGAAGTACAGCAGGCAAGACAAAGGGCATGAGAGAACTAATCAGACATGAAATGGTGAATTGGGCGTATCTTATTATCTTGATATATAGACTTGTATTTTGCATGATAGATACATTGGAATGGATGGTCCAAGCTCAGAACTTACACAAACACACACACACCAAACCCTTCACAGTATTTGTTTGGACTGTTTTTTGCAGCAGTTTTCTGCTCTCTGCTCTTGCTTGGAGCCATCTTCTTGACTCTACACTTCCCTGCGTGGTCCCAGCCAATCATGGATCATGTAATAAATATAACTGTATGTATCACAATGTCATGTAGCCAACCAGTTCTGGCTACACTGCTTCATTATGAATCCAATTCAGAGCGAAGACAGGCAACTTTGCCCTCACTCTGAATGGGGATTGGAGAGGAAGCCTTCTTCACTACCCACCTCCCCCCCCCCCAAAAAAAAAAAAACCCAGGCACTTTGCAGGCTCTTTAGCAGTTAAAAAAAACGATATTATGGTTTTATAAATCAAGTGTAAATCTAAATAAATTAATGAATACAATTCTCTCATTTTTTTTTTTGGTAAACAAATTTTATTTTCTCAGGAATACAACATATAAAACATTTCATTCTATCAATTGTCTACCCCATTCCCAGTTCCTCCCCTCCCTCCAATGGCTTCCCACAATGCTTCCACCCCTGCTCCAAATTACTTCATATCATCAACAATATCAGTTTTTCATCATTACAATCTAAAGATAACATCGTTTGACTTAATATTGATCTAAACATATTAAGTTTTGTTTCACATCCCAGTTCTTTTCCAGATAAATTTTAAAATCATTCCATTCTCCAAAAAACTCATCGTCTTCTTTGTTATTCAGTTTTTTTGTAATCTTATCCATTTGTGCCATGAACAGAACTTTTTGTATCCATTCTTCAACCTCTGGTACCTTTTCTGTCTTCCAAAACTGAGCATAAATCATTCTCGCTGTCACTATCAGGTACCAGAGTAAAGTTTTTTTAGTCGTATTGACTTCTTCCATTTTGAGTCCCAAAAGCAGAATTTCCGGTGCTTTTTTAAAAGAACATTTCAGTATTTTTTGCATTTCATTGTGGACTTTTGTCCAAAAGTCTACAGCTTTCTCACAAGTCCACCACATATGATAAAATGAGCCCTCATGCCTCTTACATTTCCAACATTTGTTTGACATATTTTGATTCATATTTGCAATCTTCTTAGGTGTCATGTACCACCTATACATCATCTTATAACAATTTTCTTTAACATTAGTACATGTCGAGATCTTAATAGAATTTTTCCACAAATATTCCCAGGTTTCCATAGCCACTTCCTTATTCATATTAATAGCCCATTTTAACATTTGTTCTTTAACACTGGGGAGTGATGCGTTGGGCTGTGTATTGCCCAAACTGTCAAAAGTGGCCGTCGCTCGCTTCGCACGATCGCGAAACGCTTCAGTCCTCCATCTTAGCCAGACCGGAAGCCACAATTCTCTCATTTTGACATCTTTGCCCTCACTCTGAATGGGTATTGGAGAGGAAGCCTTCTTCGCTACCCCACACCAAAAAAAAACAGGCTCTTTGCTGGCTCTTTAGGAGTTTAAAAAATGATAATATGATTTATAAATCAAGTGTAAATATAAAATCAATTAATACAATTCTCTCATTTTGACATCTGCCCTTCTTTCAGCTCTTAATCCCCCACATCCGGTACACCTTTAAAATCAACATCTTGGCCCGGCAACTCCTCATCAGTAAAGACGGCGTCTTTGAGCAGGTGAGTTATACATACCCTCTTTTGGCACAAACTAGTTAGCCTAGCCAATCAAGGACTTGTCAGAGGGTGATCTGAGGATTCTTCCAGAATTGTAGCAGGTCTGCTTCACGTTATGAGAGTCTCTATACACCCTCTTGGCTTGCCCCGGTGGAAGGAAGGCAAGACAGAGATGGAGTAAGATGCTGAACTGCGGGCTGTGGAACGTCAGTACTTCAGCACTTCGAGACCCGGGTGCCGCATGATGGAGGGAGCTCCCGTCTCTAGTTCCAGCTCCTGCCAACCTAGCAGTTGGAAAGCAAGAAATTGCAAGTAGATAAATAGGTACCACTTCGGTGGGAAGGTAACAGCGTTCCGTGCGCCTTGGTGTTTAGTCATGCCGGCCACATGACCACGGAAACGTCTTCGGACTGCGCTGGCTCCTCGGCTTTGAAACAGAGATGAGCACCGCAACCCTAGAGTCGGATTCGACTGGCTTTCGAGCCAGGGAACCTTTACCTTTACCTTTAAGCAATAAATAAATAAAATGATTAAAAATTCCTTGCAATTTAATGATATATGACAAAACTGACCTTTATCTGTCTGTTGCTCTGGGCTCTGCAATAACCAGAACGAACAACAGTCATCGGTGGATCTGGTGTCAGGTCATGAAGTATTCCTGAATATTCAAAAGCTCACTATACCTATAGATTGACATTGGACAGATTGAACACAGGCACCGTGTGTGTCATCTCGTGGGATGTGTTAATGCTCAAGCTTGAACAGCTGATCTTTTAGAAAGATCACTCAATGCCCCTTTTGAGACTTCAGTTCCTTCATCAGTCCATTTCGGCAAACTCTTTCAAACATGAGCAGCCAGGTGCAAGAAATGGTTCTTGTGTAAGATGCAGGGCTCTTTTTGTAGAAAAAGCCCAGCAGGAACTCATTAGCATAATAGGCCACACCCAACCGCAGAAACTTATTAGCCTATTAGGCCACACCCCTGACAGCACAGCTCATTAGCACATTTGGCCGCACCCCCCATGTTACCAGAAGTGTGCTCATCCAGCCACACCCACCTTTTGCTTCTTACTCTGTTTACCTTGTTTGTTGTCAAAACCCAGGGCCTTTTTTTGTAGCAGGAACTCCTTTGCATGTTGGGCCACACACCCCTAATGTAGCCAATCCTAATGAGTTTCTGCTGTTGGGTGTGGCCTATTATACTAATGAGTTCCTGTTGGGCGTGGCCAACTCGGGAGCCAGCCGGAACTCGGTTCCTGTGCGTTCCTACATTCCTGCCCAAAAATAGCCCTGATAAGATGCATCTCCCATTTCTCCCATTTCTCCAGGCAACCGGTCTCGGGCGTGAGGGCTTGGTCCAGCTTTGCCAACGGGGGCTGGAAGCCCTGACCTATTCCTCCCTGTGCCTCCCAGAAGATTTAGAGGACCGGGATGTGGGTTCACTCGCCAATTACTACTACAAGGATGATGGCCTGGAGCTCTGGGCAGCCATAGAAAGGTCAGGAAGGTCAAGAAGGCAATGGGGTGGTTCCATTTGGGGGACGGATAAGAGAAGGGTGTTTTTCACCTCTTTCCTGAGGTGCAGAAGATTTCAGAAGCACCTCTCCCTCCACTCCCCCAGACATGTTTTATCAGAAACCAGCCAGCTCCTATTTACAGAGAGGTTAAAACGAAACCTAGCACAAGTGGAAGAAATCTCGATAGAACCTTTATTCCTGATGCATTCTTTTCCCGTTTTCAGTAAGGTTCCTTTTTGAACACAGGGGAGTATTCCAGAGTGGTATTCTGTACTTTAAATCGGAAGTGTTACGCTGTTGTTCTCTGCTCTTCCATCCTTCGCTGTTGTTTGGTGCTGTTCCAAAAATGCCTTTGCTTTTGTAACAGAGTCAATCTTTTGCTTCTTTTCTTTGTAGTTGAAGATAAATCCTTCTGGAGTTATCCATCTGTAGGGGGTGGAGTTTTTACACTAAGACAGTGTTCAGTTGACAGTTGAGATCAGAAGATTCGCCATCTTTTAATATAAGTTGTATGATTTTATATTGATTGGCAGTTTTAATGGAATTTTAATGTATTTTTATATATGTTGTTAGCCGCCCTGAGCCTGCCAAATGGCGGGGAGGGCGGGATATAAATCTAAATATAAATAAATAAATAAATAAATAAAAAGTGGTGGTACAGCACATTCTAAACCCCTAGGACTCTCCCCATGGCATTCTGTTCTCTTTATCTTAATCTAGAGAAGCCACGTTTTTTCTTAGAGTAGGTTTAGAGACAGTGGCCGAATCTGCATTTGTCTTTCCCACCGGTGTCCCAGCCTTCTAACTCGTCTTCAGAAAAGCTGTTCACATTTGGTGTCGTTTTCACACCTCAAGTGTGCTAGCATACTTTTGCCCGTCCACATATGTTTATCGTCCTTTCGGGGCGGCTCCACGGTCGTTGCACCTCTGCGCTGCTTTAAAAGAGTCTTCTCCAAATGACATTCAAACAAGCATAGAGAAAGACGGCCTCACAGCAGCATGAAACTGATTTAAAAATACAAATGCAGATTCGACCAGTAACTCCCAGAGGGAATTCAGGGAGAGAGCTTTCCTCTGCTCAGGCCTCCCCTTCAGACGTCAGAGCTCCAGGCTGCCTCCAAACTCACTGATCGAACGCGGTATTCTGGCTCATGCTGAATCCCTTTGGACAACCCCACTCGTTGTCCCACCCTGTGTCAGAGGGATCTTTCTGGGATACCGTGCGGAGGGGGATTCTCTTGGGAGACCAGCTGTGCCCCAGCTCTGCAAAACTGACTCACTTTCTGCTTCTCCCTTTCCTCCTTCAGTTTTGTCTCCAATATTGTTGACTTCTACTATTCAAGCGACGAATCTGTGCAGAAAGATCATGAACTACAGGGCTGGATAAAAGACATCTTTACGGAAGGTTTCTTGAGTCGAACGTCTTCTGGTAAATGTCCTCTCTCCCCTCCATGGATGGGATCCCCCACAGCTAAGCATGCAACCCTTGTTTACAGAACGAACCACATCGTGCCGTTCAACGCTCTTTCATGCTCTTCAGTGAACCCACTCACACAGATGTTCAAGGCACATTTTGGGTTGCTGTCCAAGCTCCATAGCTGGCAGACACTGATCAACAGAGAGATCTTGGAGTTGTAGCAGATAACTCACTGAAAATGTCGAGACAGTGTGTGACTGCAATAAAGAAGGCCAATGCTATGCTGGGGATTATTAGGAAGGGTATTGAAAACAGATCAGCCAATATCATAATGCCCCTATATAAATCAATGGTGCGACCTCATTTGGAATACTGTGTGCAGTTCTGGTCACCACACCTTAAAAAGGATATTATAGCTTTGGGAAAAGTGCAGAAAAGAGCAACTCGAATGATAAAAGGGTTGGAACACTTTCCCTATGAGGAAAGGTTAAAGCGCTTAGGGCTCTTTAGCTTGGAGGAATGACGGCTGAGGGGTGACATGATTGAGGTTTATAAGATTATGCATGGGATAGAGCAGGTAGAGAAAGAGGTACTTTTCTCCCTTTCTCACAATACAAGAACTCATGGGCACTCCATGAAAAATTGCTGAGCGGACGGGTTAGAACGGATAAAAGGAAGTACTTCTTCACCAAAAGAGTGATTAACGCATGGAATTCACTGCCACAGGAAGTGGTGGCGGCTACAAGCATGGACGGCTTCAAAAGGGAATTAGATAAGCATATGGAGCAGAGGTCCATCAGTGGCTATTAGCCACAAGGTATAGATAGGGACTCTGGGGCAAGTGATGCTCTGTCATCTTGGTGCTTGGGGGGGGGGTCAACAGTGGGAGGGCTTCTAGTGTCCTGGCCCCACTGCTGGACCCTCCTGATGGCCCCTGGTATTTCTGGCCACTGTGTGACACAGAGTGTTGGACTGGATGGGCCTTTGGCCTGATCCAACATTGGCGTCTCTTGTGTTCTTATGTTTAAAATAGAAAGAAATACATATCTCAAAGTAGTTGTGGGACAGGACTCAGAAACCTCGGAGTGCATTTCACTTTCAGGACTTCTATTTTTCTCCCCTATGTAAGTTTTGTCAGAGTCTAGATTGCCAGCTCTTCAGTGCAAGGCCTTGTGTGCTTGTTTTTTGTAACATACCACCCATCCCAAAAACACTGTATGAATCGAAACAACCCATGTCCTGCTCTTTCAAAGGTGATCCATGCCACCATGGGAATTGAGTTTTTCTTAACTGTGAGCTTCAGTTTTTCTTAACTTCAACTATATTGAAAATCTGCCGGGTGAGATGTGTAGGCTTGCAGCAAACTTGCCCGTGTAGAAAACATTTACCACATTATTACCTGCCTCAGATCTAATTTTCTTCCGTTCATAGGAATCCCATCCTCATTCGATATGGTGACGGAGCTCAAGAAGTTCCTGACAATGGTGATATTTACCGTTTCTGCTCAGCACGCTGCTGTCAATAATGGTCAGGTAGGAGCAAATCTTCACTTGTTCCTACTGGATAACTCTTCATTGTCTTTGCATGGACCCTTTCTTCCACTACAGGGGGCAACCTTTGATTTCAGACTACCATACAGTGAACCAAAAATATCACTTTCAGGAGGACTAACATCTTCCCCTCAACTTCCCCTCAATAATACGTTTGCCTTTCTCATTGTTGTTTCACGTCGTCTACTCACCCCTGCAGCTACTGATTTTTGAAGCTGGTCCCCCCCTTTTGTGGGAGATATCAGCCAATCAGAGATCATGTAGAGTATAAAATGATGTGTACCTGATACAATCTGGCTCTGTGATAATGCTGCTAGAGACAAGCACAGGCAGTTGAGAGTGAGGGCAATGCTTGCTGGGTCAGACCTGTCATCAGTAAGAATTGACTTTGTTTTCCCTCGATGATGCCATCCTACAGGACAATCTTCTTGAGTCAATATTCTTTTCACTCTGAACAGGCTTACTCTTTTACAATTTATCACAACCTCTCCTTCCCTGCAAATCACAAGGAGATACGTCTGCTTTTTAACTGATTTCAGATCTTGTCAGATCTCAGGCGCTAAACAGAGTTGGTACTTGGATTGGAGACCACCAAGGAAGGCTACCTTTGCTTCTCACTTGCCTTCAAAACTGTTTGTTGGGGCAGCCATAGGTCAGTTGTAGCTTGATGTCACTAGTATATATGTAAATTTGGGAACAATTAGGATATTAATCACAGGTGGTCGGCCCCAATTTATGGGATGTGGGTACCTATTAGGGCTGTTATTTATTTGGCTACAAGCCCAGGTGGACCCCTTAATGTAGGAACACAATTCAAAGATAATAAATAGTGTTATGTTAGTTTTCCATATCTATACTAAATAAGCACGAATCTATAAATATGTATAGACTCACTGGAGAAGACCCTGATGCTGGGAAAGATTGAAGGTCAAAGAAGACGGGGACGGCAAAGGATGAGATGGTTAGAAAGTGTCATGGATGCAACGAACATGAAATTGAGTCAACTTCAGAGGACGGCGGAAGACAGGAGGGCCTGGAGGGAGATGGTCCATGGGGTCGCGAAGAGTCGGACTCGACTGTGCGACTGAACAACATAGTTACAGAATTCTGAATGGGAAAATATTTTGAATTATGTGTTTAGAAAGAAAAATTCCTTGTGGCTCTTTATTTACATGGGTGAGAGGGGGGTTACCACAGACTGGGGAGGAGGGCTAATATTTGTTTTTGATCACAGTATGGAAATGGTGCCTGGATGCCCAACTTCCCCTCCTCCATGAGGAAGCCCCCACCTCGATCTAAAGGCACGACACGCTTGGAAGACTACCTGGATACTCTACCCGCCATCAACATCACCTGCAATATCATTGGCACCCTCTACCTGCTTAGCGCCCCAACAGGAGATGCAGTGAGTGCTTTGAATGGGTGACAGAGCTGGTGGTAGCAGGGCGGAGATGTTTCCCCTGGGAGATTACAGCAGGCCCCCCACTCACTGAGCTGTATCACCATCCAAGCAGATGAGAGGGGTGGGATTGCTGCTGAAGTGTAGTGGTTAAGTGTGCGGACTCTAATCTGGGAGAACCGGGTTTGATTCCCCACTCCTCCACCTTGCACCTGCTGCTGTGTCCTTGTGTCAGTCACAAGCTTTGGCACAGCTGTCCTTGAAAAAGAGCCGTTTGTGTCAGAGCTCTCTCAGCCCCACCCACCTCACAGGGTGTCTGTTGTGGGGAGGGGAAGGGAAAGGAGTTTGTAAGCCGCTCTGAGACTCCAAGTGAAGGGCGGGGTATAACTCCAATCTCTTCTTCTTCTTCTTCTCTTCTGAAATTGGTGGCCCTGTTTGAGATTAAAATTAAAATTTTCCATTTTTAACTATCTTCATGTAAGGAGAGGCATGCCTTGTGGGGTTTTACTTTAAAAAATAATGTAAATTGACTGGTAATTACTATACTGAATGAACTGATTGCTTATTGCATGTAATGACTATATATACCTGCCGCTGAACTGCAGGCTGTGGAAGGTTGGTAGTTCAGCCGTTCGAGACCCGAGTGTGCCGCATGACGGAGTGAGCTCTCGTCTCTAGTTCCAGCTGCTGCCAACCTAGCAGTTCGAAAGCAAGAAATTGCAAGTAGATAAATAGGTACCACTTCGGTGGGAAGGTAACAGTGTTCCGTGTGCCTTGGTGTTTAGTCATGCCGGCCACATGACCACGGAAATGTCTTCGGACAGCGCTGGCTCTTCGGCTTTGAAACGGAGATGAGCACCGCAACCCTAGAGTCGGATTCGACTGGCTTTCGAGCAAGGGAACCTTTACTTTACCTTTAGGATACTATAATAGCACACAATGCACTTTATAAGATGGTAGTTAACAAATAGAACACTGTGGTCCAGAACACAGAGATCAGTTCCCCTGAAGAAAACAGCAACTTTGAAGGATGGAATGAATAGCACCACAGCCCCATTGCGCTCCCTCCCTACCCCAAACTCCACCCTCTTCAGGCTCTGCACCAAATCTCTGGGAATTGTGGAGTTGCCAACCCTAGCACATGCAGGTCTCATTGCTGGACAGACACAGGGTCACTGGGGGAAGCGTTCCTGCAGGGGTCCTGAAATGTATATTGTGACTCATATTTCTATCAATGCGTGCTTTCTCTTGTTCTTGCTCTTGTTAACAGGTAGCTCTGGGGAATTATCCCAGTGAGTACTTCACAGAGAAGGAGCCACAACAGTTCATCCAAGACTTCCAGGACCGCTTGAACGAGATCTCCAGGAAAATTGAGAAGAGGAACTGGTCTCTTCCCATTGGCTACCATCATCTGAACCCTCCTGAGATAGAGAACAGTGTCTCCATCTGAGTAGGCTCAGTCTGGAAGGGGGCCTTGCAAGGCGATGAGGAACATCTGCCAGTTTTTAACGTTCAGATTATGTACCCTTCCCATGCAGGGCCCGCTGCAGCTTCTAGTTGCTTCAGTCAATTTGCACAATTCTCTCCTTCCGCTTTAGCAGTGCCCACCTGTGTCCTGATTGGAATGTTTCACAAGCACAATCCTGATTTGCCTCTGACTTTCTTGGGAGAGGCGGCATATCTCTTTTCCAAAAGCACAAATCAATCTTGCTGTAGTCTTCGCACAAATCAATCTTGCTGTAGTCTTCGCACAAATCAATCTTGCTGTAGTCTTCCTTGAGCGTTTCCTTCGGAGAAGATGGGTAGTCAGTGTCCCAAATAAACAAATAATGGTAATTAAGGCTACATTTGTATTATTGGGTACTTCTGTGTTACCTTCAGCTTTTTGCTCAGGTTTGTGTATTCAGCCACCATTTTCTGAAGAATTTGGCCAAGATCTCTTATGCTGGGCTCAGGGGGAAGAGCTGCTTGGTCCCTGCTTTTCTTACATCTGACTAGTTTCAAAATGGCCGCCAGGTGCCTCATAGTTACGTGTTTGTGCCAGGGATTCTGGGTTGCCAAGAATCATTAATGATTTGGAGTTGGGAGTAAGCAGTGAGGTGGCTAAATTTGCGAATGACATGAAATTGTTCAGGGTGGTGAAAACCAGGGAGGACTGTGAGGGTCTCCAAAGGGATCTGTCGAGGGTGGGCAAGTGGGCGTCAATGTGGCAAATGGGGTTCAGTGTGGCCAAGTGCAAAGTGATGCACATTGGGGCAAAAAATCCTAACTCTAAATACATGGTGATGGGGTTCGAACTGGCAGAGACTGACCAAGAGAGATATATTGTAGTAGATAAATCCAGGGGTCTTTTCCTAGAAAAAGAGGTGCAGGGGCTCATTAGCATAACACATTAGCATATGCCACACCCCCTGACATCACCGGAAATGTGTCATAGGCCACACACCCCTGACATCCCCGGAAGTGTCAAAAGGCCATTCCCCTGAACATCACCGGAAGTGTGTCAGAAGGCAACACCCACTGCTCCAGCTCCACTGGACTGTTTTGGATTGTTAGCTATTGGGGGGGGGGGAGAACGTGCAGATCTGTCCTCGCAGAGGAGGGAGAGCTTGTGCCTGAATAAAACTTGGTCTTAAAGGTGCCACTGGACTGTTTTGGTTTACTGGCTATGGGAGGGGGGATGAGCAGATCTGCCCTCACAGAGAAGCCAGAGCTGGTCCCTGAATAAAACTTGGTCTTAAAGGTGCCACTGGACTGTTTTGGTTTACTGGCTGGGGGGGGGATGAGCAGATCTGCCCTCACAT
>NW_015160318.1:119954-127044 GCF_001447785.1 Gekko japonicus
CCTCGCACCTCACCCGGGGGAACTGCGATCCCCCACATCCCCCCCCGAAATGACCTCTGCCTGAGGGTGAAAATAACAAGCTGTACCATGTTAACATACTAACATCTGACTCTGAAAAGTAGTCAAATGCTACTTTGCTCTGCTCTCACTGATGAACAGCTGGTACAGGTGAAGAAGAAGAAGAGATTGGATTTATACCCCCCCCCTTCACTTGGAGTCTCAGAGCGGCTTACAAGCTCCTTTCCCTTCCCCTCCCCACAACAGACACCCTGTGAGGTGGGTGGGGCTGAGAGAGCTCTGACACAAACTGCTCTTTCTCAAGGACAGCTGTGCCAGAGCTTGTGACTGACCCAAGGTCACATCAGCAGGTGCAAGTGGAGGAGTGGGGACTCAAACCCGGTTCTCCCAGATTAGAGTCTGCACACTTAACCACTACACCAAACTGGTAGTCTTGGCTGAGTATGCTGACGAGTTTTCCTCCAAACCTGGGTGGACACAGCTCACTCAGCTCAAGATCAGTACAGGTGAGGCAGCCCCAACAACCATGACCATAGAAAGTGATGGAGAATAATACCACCTGTACTGAAAAAAGAAAGCAAAGAAGTGCTGGATCTAGGGCTGATAGTGCCAAGTCTTGTGCCTGGGTCGGGGCGGTTCGGGGGTGGGGATCCCACTCCCGACCTCTGGGGGGGGGACTCACTGGTCCCTGCGCTGGAGGTTCGGAGTTTGGGAGTGCTCCTGGATCCCTCCCTTACCATGGAAGCCCAGGTAGCCGCCATTGCCAAGTCGGCCTTTTATCATTTGAGGCTGATTATGCAGTTTGTTCCCTTCCTCGACCACGTTGACCTGGCTACAGTGATCCACGCGATGGTCACCTCGAGACTAGACTACTGTAACACTCTCTACATGGGGCTGCCCTTGGTGCAAATCCAGAGGCTGCAGCTAGTGCAGAACGCCACGGCCGGGCTATTGATGTGTCTCCCCAGGTGGGAGCACATCCAGCCTGTGCTGAGGACACAGCACTGGCTGCCAATAGCATACCGAATTCGCTTCAAGGTGCTGGTACTTATCTTTAAAGCCCTATATGGCCGGGGTCTGACATACCTACGGGACTGCCTTTCCCCGTATATACCCCAGAGAGCACTACGGTCTGGGTCTCAAAATCGGTTGACCCTCCCTGGCCTGAGGGAGGCCAGGCTAGCTACTACCAGGGCCGGGGCCTTTTCAGTGGCGGCCCCTACCTGGTGGAACGAGCTCCCGGAGGAGATCAGGGCCCTGCGGGACCTTTCACAGTTCCGCAGGGCCTGCAAGACGGATCTCTTCCACCAGGCATTTAATTAGGGGCCGCCGCTGCCGTAGAGCCCTGGCCCGCGGTTTTAACATCGAGCTGATGCCACAAGAAATTACAAGCAGAAGAACATCTGAGAACATCTGGGGAGCGGAAATCCATTTTGAAAATGTGCCATCTAAGTTCATTTTAAGTGCCGCCAGCACTTTGTATTTGTATCTGTTTTATCTGTTGCGTTTTAAATATGGTATGATTTTTAAGTTGTATTTATGTTTGTATGGAAGCCGCCCTGAGCCTGCTATACGGGGAGGGCGGGGTATAAATATGATAAATAAATAAATTATGCCAAGATGCCTGGTATATAGACTCCTCGGGCACCCCAATGGGGCCCATTGCTGGCTGAACCGACCCCTCCTGAGAGACGGAGGTTGGCATGCTTACAAAGGCACACCAGGTGAGTGGCCCGTTTGGCTTTCACTAGGGCCAAACTTCCTGAGCTTCCAAGATCTGATGACTGAGCTAGCCTTGACCATCCAGGTCTCATATTTAGCAACTTGGTTCCGAGAAGGTAGTTTTCAGCCTACTTGGGTCAATTGAAAGAACACACCGTACCATTCGGGTTGCTTTGCAAGACGTAGTGCCTTCTAGCTAATAATAAAAAAATGAGGCTGGAGCTGTAATGTATTCAATAGCTGCCATTGAATGCATGATGTATGTGAAACATCTAATTGACTTGCCGTGGTGAGCTTCGTCCTGGGCTAGGATCCAAATCCATCCAATCGTATTGCTAGCCCAGGAAACACCTAGCCAATCACTTTACAGCAAGCTCCCTGAGCGGGAACGGCCGTGATTGGTCCTTATGTGAAAACCTTATTGGTTGGTATTTGTACAGTGGGTGTGGCTACATTAACCGGGATAGTTTAAAAGCAGGACAGCTGCAATGTAAAAGCTGTTCTGGCTATCAGATGTTGATCTGTGTTGGAGTTGTGTTCGAGTTGAAGAATAAAGCTGTGTTCTTCCTGAATCACTCTCTGACTGTTTTGTTAAGCGAGTGACTTAACAGGAGCTGTTCCTTGCCCTACAAACTTCCGGTGCGCAGTGGCCACTAGCCCTTATGTTCACTGTCACTGCTGTACATGCACAGTCCTACAACAAACTATGGCAGGCAAGATGGGACAAAGACAGCAAGCCACAGAGAAAACGCAGGGGAATGGGGCAGAAACATGAGAACAGCCCATCCCCTTGGACAGGGTTCTTTGGGAGAGCGTGGTGCTTGGATACGGTGGTGTTATGTCAAGGGCAGAGTTAGGGTTGCCAGTCTCCAGGTGACGGCTGGAGACCTCCCAGGACTACAACTGCTCTCCAGCTGACAGAGGTCATTTCCCTTGGAGAAAACGGCTGGTTTTAGTTGCTTATCTTAAGTGGGTTGCAACTCCACAGAGAAGGGAGGCTGGGTGGGGAATATTTGGCATTGCAGTATAAAAATACAGCTTAGCATCACCAGCGCCATGTTTAATTGCTTTGCAACTTGCAAGTGGGCGTCTGCTGGGAAAAGCAGAATTACAAAGAGAACAAGCTTGTGCCAAGCATAGAGATAAGCTTATCTAGGGGAGTTGGCTAAGACCATCTGGATAAATAACTCCAAGAGACTGTACCAGACACCAAGGAAGCCGGTTTCCAAAAACAGCCCGTGGAATGTGTAGGGGGTCTGCAGTGGAAATTTATTCAGAAGTCTTAAGTTTTGGTTTAGGCTACAGCTTTGGTGCATGCTCAACGTTATATAAAGTAAGAGTATTATGGAAGGGAACATCCCTGTAAGATTGTGACTTCTTGCAGACCTGTTTTGTGATCATCACCCTTTGCCTGGGAAATCAACCTTTAAACTCGTTACCTGTTTGTCTACCTGTTTGGGGGCTTTGGCTAGGCCATGAACCTTGTGAGTTCCACGACAGCATAAAAGTCCAGGAAACGTTCAGGGAAGACATGCAACTCTTGGCACAGACCAAGGCCGAGTTCAGCCTGGCAGTTTGAAGTGGGAGGGAGTCGCGGCAAAAAAGAGCCGCAACAAACTGTTCTGGGTTTTCCCGTTCACACTGCAGCGACGGATGCGGGAGCATACTGGGAGGAGGCGCAAGGGAGCATTCACACTGTTGGCCCAGAGACATGGCTGTAAGCAGGGCTATTTTTGGGCAGGAACGCACAGGAACGGAGTTCTGGCTGGCTCCTGAGTTGGCCACACCCAGCAGGAACTCATTAGCATAATAGGCCACACCCAACCGCAGAAATGCATTAGGATTGGCTACATTAGGGGTATGTGGCCTAACATGCAAAGGAGTTTCTGCTACAAAAAGAGCTCGTTTTGACAAGGTAAACAGAATAAGAAGCAAAAGGTGAGTGTGGCTGGATGACCACACTTCTGGTAATATGGGGGTGCGGCCTAATATGCTAATGTGCTGTGCTGTCAGGGGTGTGACCCAATATGCTAATGTGTTTCTGCTGTTGGGTGTGGCCTATTATGCTAATGAGTTCCTGCTGGGCTTTTTCTACAAAAAGAGCCCTGGCTGTAAGGCGCGGCTTTCATTTTGGTAATCTGGAGATATGCGCTTATGCGCATAAGAAAAACGCGGCTTTTGGCGTTCACATTTTGTTGGTGCGGGATGGATGTGAGATAATCGCGCTTTCCAGGGTTGGCTACCACTTTCACCAGGTATCTTTTAAACTCGGGAGCGAAGCGTTACAAGACGGGTTGAGTGCGGGTGGGGAACGCCTGACAGAAGTGCCTGTGTGAATGGCCCCTTTAATCCGGTTGTGGAACGTTTCTGAAACATGCCTATATCGGGGCAAACGGCCAGTCTGAACTCGGCCCAAAGGCAAGAGATGGTACATGGCTCGTAATGATTTTACAACATAAATGATTAACAAGCCAATTAGATACTGTCCCCCACAATATCCTATGACTGGTAACACCTGTTGAACTGATGCGATTCCTTTGTTGTGCAAATTGCTACTCTTCTGGAATCTCCCTTCCTTCCGGCTGACACCTTGGGCGATATCTCACTAGAGCTGCCTCGCAGCGCAGCCACCGTTTGCCTCGACACAAACATGTAAATTTCACACCCGAGGCTGCAGGGCTGCATTTGACCCCTGGCTTCGCCCGATTTCCTCTGCAGTTTCGTGATCCTCAAAAACCAGGATCATGAAACTGTGGAGGAAATCGGGCGAAGCTGCGAGTCAAAATGCAGCCCCGCAGCTTCGGGTGTGGAATTGACATGTTTGTGTCGAGGCAAACGGAGGCTGCGGCTGGGAGGCAGCTCTAGTGAGAAATCGCCCCCTCTCTCTCTCAGTTCTTCTTCATCTTGACACCATGAGGGCAGGACATGCCTCCTGCCTCTCCATCCATCCAAACTATTTAGACTAGATTAGAATCCTGTCCCTGCTCTATCCTGTCAAGAAAGGAGTTCTTTACAATAAAGGACTCGTATTAGTTTTTGCAAAGATCATAGAGTCATAGAATCACAGAGTGGGAAGGGGCCCGTCTAGTCAGCCTAGAGCATCCCTGACAAGGGTTTGTCCAGACACTGCTTAAAGACGGCCAGTGAGGGGGAGCTCACCACCTCCCCGGGCAGCTAATTCCACTGTTGCACAACTCTGACTGTAAAAGAGCTTTTCCTAATCTCCAACCAGTACATTCCCACCCCTAATTTAAACCCATTCTCGCAAGTCCTCTCCTCTGCTCCCCTCCCCACAACAGACACCCTGTGAGCAATGCTCCCTCTAAGCTGTGGAGTCTTGTGAGCAGAAATGCTTCTTTGTGAGCTCCTGGCATGAAAGGGGTGAGCGAGCGATTGGGCTGCTGCCTAAATTAGTCTGCTCTGGAGCCCCATCCTTCCTGAGCTGAGACAGAAACGTGTGAGCCGGAGGCTAAAGAACTGTGAGCTGGCTCACACTAACTCAGCTTAGAGGGAACACTGCCTGTGAGGTAGGTGGGGCGGAGAGAGCTCTTTCGAAAACTGCTCCTGAGAGAGCAGCTCTGAATGAACTTGTGACTGACCCAAGGTCACCCCAGCAGCTGCATGGGGAGGAGTGGGGACTCAAACCCAGTTCTCCCAGTTTAGAGTCCATGCTCCTCGCACGACACCAAACTGACTAACAGCTAACAAAATGTTGTTACTCTCGCTCATCAAACTGACAGGAAAGAAGCAGATCAAGGTCTCGGTTATCCAGCTTTCCAGCCCCGTATCCTCGCTCTGTGGCTTGCTCCCCTCCCAATCTCTTAGGCTTAAGGCTGAGGAAAGCAGCAGCCTGTAGGCCTCAAAAAGGTCTCTCTTCCTCAAAGGCCTGAGGGCCTTGTATAGATTTTGAAACAGGCCTACATTTCCCAGGCCCCTTCCAAGCTTCAGGATTGGACTGGGGGGGAAATGGCGGGAAAACAGGCACCAATCGTTGTCAAGGAGGCGGAGCTCTGACGGAGAGCATAAAAGGCCCTGCGCAGAGAAGGAGGTGGCTCAGTTCTCGAAGCTTGATCAGTGGTGAGGATGATTTTGGAGGGAGGTGGTCACTCATCCGCTGTTGCCAACCTCCAGGTGGGGGCTGGAGATCTCCTGGAATGACAACTGCTCTCCAGGTGGCATATATCTGTTGCCCTGGAGAAAACGGCTGCTTTGGAGGGTGGACTCTACTGCACTATACCCTGCCGAGGTCCTTCTCCAGCTTGGAACTGGCAACCCGAGTGGTAATACAGTTTTCCAGCTGCCTCTCTGTGGCTTGCCCCACAACGCCGGGCCCTTTGCAATCATCTAAAGCAGAATTTTAAACTCTGAGCCGCCAAGTTGACTTAATCTCACTCATCAGACCCCTTCAAGAGAACCTGCTGGCTTTGAGACAAACCTTGACGATGGATTTCTGCAGAAAAACACTCCTTCCTGCCCCCACCTCCCGTAAGCAGATAATCATTTTTTATTACTGTGGAGTTGTATATATTTTAACCTTATGATGTTGTTTGCCTTTATAATTAAAAAAACCAACCCCAATCATATCAATGTTGCCTTTGTGCCAGGACTTCAGTGGCAACCCCCAAAAATGTTTTCGCCGGTCTCCCTCGGATTTGTCAGCCAGCTCTGGGAATGTCTCCGGCTGATCTAAGAATAATGGATTTGTTTGTTCCTATCTGCTTTTCCACTAGTGCAAGAGAAAACGGGAGCCCTTCTGACCCACAGCCCCAAAACCACAATGTGACAATTACGTTCATCAGCGTGGCTTCTGTGCAGTCCCACATGGGACTGCGCTTACGCAGGCTAGCCACATGTGTGCCTGCACAGAAGACCACTCGATGAGCAATGGTTACAGGTAAGTGCAACCTCCGTTTTACCCATGTAGTCAAAAGTTATGCACGATAGCAGACTGCGGTGCAGGGGACCAATGTTCCCTTTAAGCTGTGGAGTCTTGTGAGCAAAAATTCTTCTTTGTGAGCTGCTGGCATTAAAGTTGTGAGCGAGCGATTTGGCTGCTGCATACCTTTAGTGTGCTCTGGAGCCACCCTTCCTGAGCTGAGACAAAAATGTGTGAGCCGGAGGCTAAAAAACTGTGAGCTAGCTCACACTAACTCAGCTTAGAGGGAACACTGCAGGGGACTGAGCCACTTATGTTCCTTCTTTGGCAGTGGAAAAGCTGATACGATCTAACCCATTCTCCATACAGAAGAAGAAGAAGAAGAAGAAGAAGAAGAAGAAGAAGAAGAAGAAGAAGAAGAAGAAGAAGAAGAAGAAGAAGAAGAAGAAGAAGAAGAAGAAGAAGAAGAGGAGG
>NW_015160318.1:127132-147011 GCF_001447785.1 Gekko japonicus
TTGCCCAAGGTCATCCAGCAGCTGCAAGTGGAGGAGTGGGGAATCAAACCCAGTTCTCCCAGATCTCCCCACTCCTCCACTTGCACCTGCTGATGTGACCTTGGGTCAGTCACAAGCTCTGGCACAGCTGTCCTTGAAAAAGAGCAGTTTCTGTCAGAGCTCTCTCAGCCCCACCCACCTCACAGGGTGTCTGTTGTGGGGAGGGGAAGGGAAAGGAGTTTGTAAGCCGCTCTGAGACTCCTAGTGAAGGGCGGGGTATAAATCCAATCTCTTCTTCTTCTTCTCTTCTACACCAAACTGGGTCTCATGAAGCTAACAAAATGATGCAAGTTAATACAGCGGCCAGCAGGGCTGTGTGTAGACACAAAACCAAGTATTGGGAGGGGGAAAGCAGAGTAGCCGTCTGACTATATGGAGACACTGTTCTCTATGTCTGGAGGGTAAAGGTGCCTATAACCAATGAAGCATGGTTCCAGCAGCTGGTTCCGCTTCTCAATTTCCTTGGAGATCGTCTCCAGGTGTTTCTGGAAGGCCTCCATTAAACTCTTAGGCTCTTTCTCAGTGAAGTGCTCTTCAGGGTACTTCCCCAGGGGGATCTGTTAAGGCGGGGGAAAGGAAGAGAGAAAGTACATTAGGTAATGGTTAATGAGATGAAAGTGTCTGGCCATAGAGAATAAAAGGCCAAGCATAGCCTGGTCACAGCCAGGACATTTTCATATGAGTTACCAACCCTGCGTTCAATGCTGCTGCGATACAGGATTTTTTTTCTCTGTTTCCCCATAGCACAGTGGTACATTAATACAGTTCCCAGGGTCCCCCCCCCCTTTCACAAATCTGCTTTGTTTGTTGCGAAGTTTTGGGAAAAACCACAATGGCTGCCAGGCGAGTGGAAAAGTTTAGTTATTCCTGCCATGGCTGCCATTTTCCCCGACGCAGTCCCCGTGGTAGCGACTTACTCCCCCAGCCAGCTGGGATTTCCCCACCCCTCTTTTAAAAAAATCAGCAATTGATTATTGTTATAATGTTCTTGTTGTGAGAAATGTGGGTGTGGCTGCACGTGTCTGTGAAAGCGTGTTTACCCGTGCCACCCACACTCCCCCTCAGTTCGTGTGGCTCCTGAGTGATTGCCTCCTTACCAAAGGCAGAGGTGTAAACTTATCTTTATTATAGAAAAACATTCACACAGTAGAATCCTATTTCCTAAACATTGATAGAATACACAGAAAAATAAAACATGCAAGCAAAAGTTTCCCCCACCCCATGGCATGCAGCGAACGAGAGGCGTCTCGGGTTGACTCTGAATTCTCAGGAGAAATAAGCCTCTCCCCTGCAGCCACACCCACATTTCTCACAACAGTTCTAACAATATGTGCAACAGGTTCTCTGGATATCTAGATTTCATTTTTTGAAAAAGTAAGATCAGGAGTCGTTTCGTAGAAAAAGAGCTAGGGGAACTCATTAGCATAACTCATTAGCATATGCCACACACCCTGACATCACCGGAAGGGTGTCATAAGGCCACACCCCCTGACATCACCGGAAGTGTGTCATAAGGCCACACACCCCGCCCCCAACGGTCCCGGCCGCCGCCGGCCTTGCAGCTCCACTGCCGAGCCCCATGAGGGGCCCGGCGGTGGACCTGCAAGGCCGGCGGGAGTGCAAGGAAGCCCCGCGAAGGCCCTCCCTGGCCAAAAACGGGGGCGGGGCTTCATCATGTGCCCCGCCCCCGTACCTCACCCGGGGGGACGGCGATCCCCCGCGATCCCCCCCCGAAATGACCTCTGAGTAAGACTCTAGGCCAGGGGTGTTGAACTCATTTGTTATGAGGGCCGGATCTGATCTTGTTGGGCCGGGCCACGTGTGTCATAAAATGTAATGCCAGGTAGCGGAGATATAAACTTTATAAAGGACACAAACACAAAGGTGGGTTTTTTTCCACCTAAAACAAAAACTTGCTTAAAACATTAGCGCTCTTGCAATATTTTGTTTATTTAACAGTGTCTGATAACTGACACCTCTTGCTCTGAATTATTACATCAAAATGTCTGTGCTGTTGCAACCTTGAGTATGCTGTTCAGGTGTGTATCTGTAAGCTGCAAACCTACGATGATGCAACAGCAGTAGAAGAAGAAGACGACAGCCAGTTCCACTGCGGGCCTGAGAGAAACCCTCTGGGGGCCTCATCCAGCCCCCGGGCCGCATGTTTGACACCCCCGTTCTAGCCCTTCTGTTACAAAGATATAAGGGGGGAAGCATATGTCTGCAATGGGCGGAGAGGCAAGATCCACTCTGCCAACGCCTTGCAGTGGATCCAGCCCACTATGATCTGAATGCTGCAACCATGCCACCTGACTGGATAAGGTTAAAGAGGAGAAGATGTGCATACAATTAGAAAATAGTTGGCAATAATATAGAACAACAATAGAATTCTAAGATGTTTTAATTCTTGTTTTCAGCAAAGAGCGCCATCGAGATGACGTCGAGATGAGCAGAAACGCAGATTACGAATTTCTCGAGTTCTAGCGTTCGTTTCGATACAGTTCTTTACCAAACAAATCTCAGAATCTCAGTTCTTTAATGCTCTTCATACAAATACTTCACACGAAGGAATTCCTAAATCCAGAAACTTTTCCAAACAGCTTTGGACTAACAATTTTCAACTTCCATCGGACGCCAGAACTCGAGAATTTCGTAATCTGCATTTCTGCACATCTCGACGTCATCTCGATGGCGCTCTTTGCTGAAAACAAGAATTAAAACATCTTAGAATTCTATTGTTGTTCTATATTATTGCCAACTATTTTCCAATTGTATGCACATCTGCAGCAATTTTGTTTGTCTTTGTGATTATCCATTGCTGTACCCCTTGTGTTACTTTACCTCTAAAGAAGAGAAGAGACTGGATTTATAACCCGCCCTTCACTACCCAAGGGAGTCTCAGGGCAGCTTACGAACTCCTTTCCCTTCCCCTCCCCACAACAGACACCCTGTGAGGCAGGTGGGGCTGAGAGAGCTCTGACATCATGTGGTGTAAGGTTCCCAGCCTCCAGGAGGTACCTGGCGATCTCCTGGAATTTTGACTGATCTCCAGGCTACAGAGATGAGTCTCCCTGGAGAAAACAGCTGTTTTGGAAGCTGGACTCTATGGCATTAGACCCTGCTGAGGTCCCTCCCCTCCCCAAACACACCCTTTCCAGTTTCCGCCCCCCCAAATCTCCAGGAATTTCCAAACTTGGAGTCGGCGACGCTACATGTATGGGCACTGCTGTCTCCCGGGTTCGATGCACCCTTCTCTCCCTCAAGAGCATTTGGTGCGCCACCCACGCACTCACCATGTCTCCGGGATCGGCGCTGAGCACCCAGAGGGTGCTGAGGATGGTGCAGGTGGTGTTGATCGCGGGGATGGTCTCCTTGTAGTTCTCCTCGTTCGCTGTGCCTTTGGTCTTCGGAGGGGGCTTCCTCATGGAGGAGGGGAAGTTGGGCATCCAGGCGCCCAACTCATACTGTGACCAAAAAAATCCCAGATATTCAGTACTGTTGTACACATCGCTTATGAAACCCTTTGCACTCTGCCACTGACTAAGTCAGTTTAACTTAGCAAGTGTACTTAACACTTACATGGTGCTTAACAAAGAAGTCGGAGAGTGATTCAGCAAGAATGCGGTTTATTCTTCAGCTCTGTTACTTCACGGTACAACGATCACCAGCCAGGACCCATCATTCGAACCACTCGAGCCAAAGGACAAGCACTGGCTGCTCTGTATTTAAACATTCCCGGCTAATGTAGCCACACCCACTGTACAATAAGCAACCTATGAGGTTGAAGCAATAAGGACCAATCACAAGCGATCCCGCTCTGCACGGTGATTGGCAAACACATTCTGGGCTAGGGCTCCTATTGGTTACATTAGGATCCTAGCCCAGGGCGAAGCTTAACATGGCATCTCAATGGCACAGTTCACAAGGCAGTTATATACATCTCAATACATAACACATATGTTAAGTGCCTTTGATGATTCTAATCACAGTAACTGAAATCAATCATGAACATATATTCAGATATTCACTTTGGTTCATTGCTGAAATGCATTGTGGGTAAAATACTAAATGCTGACAATCTTACTGCAGTGACTTTGCTTGTTCTTGCCAGTTGTAACTGTGCATGCCCCTGGTGTCAGAAAAAGCAGCCCCTGGTATCAGAAAAAGCAGCCTGCCAGTTCTCCCTCCGCTCTCCTGCAGCCCCTTAGAAATCCAAGTGACAGGCAGCAGAACTCCAGGAGTACCACCTGATGTGGTCTTATCCACGTTGTGTGAAGCTTTCCATGTGGCCCTCTTGGTGAAGGGTTGCAAACCTCCAGGTGTGGCCAGGAGACCTTCTGGAATTACAGCTGCTCTCCAGAAGACAAAGCTCAGTTCCCCTGGCTGCTTTGAAGGGTGGACTCTATGGCATTATAACACACAAATTTCCAGGAATTTCCAACCTGGATTTGACAGTGCTAAAAAGTGGCATCTGTGTACCCATGGCTCTCTGCTTCCCTCTAGTGGCAATGGAGTGCCATTCCAAGATATATATGTATGTACTAGGGAGCAAAGCTCGTTGTGGACGGGAAGGGGGGAGAGAGAGAGAAAGGAAGGAAGAAGGGGGGGAGGCAGGGGGGCCTGCAAAAGATTCTCCTGTCAGTTGGGGGGGGAGAAGGAATCGCCGCCACCGCCGGGCTCCAACTGGGTGGGTGGGGGAGGGAAATTGGGCCGCTGCAAGGGACGCATCGCCACCGCGCATTCACACACAGCGTCCGCCTTCCAGCCAATGGCATGGCGGCAGCCTTGAGCGGCAGCTGGCCAGCCAATGGCTGACGGAGTGCATTTTGTCTCCGCTCAGTCTTACGCTGTGTCTTACTCAATTATATATAAGGGAGAGATGTGCTGTCAAGTCATAACTTGCTTTCAAGGCAAGTGAGAAGCATGGGTGGCTTGCCATTGCCTTCCCCTGCAGTGTCTACCTTGGTGGTCTCCCTTCCAAGTAACGACCCTGCTTAGCTTCCAAGATCTGATAGGATCGGGCTACACCGTCCCGCCTTCCCTCCCACCAAGACACTTACAGGGTCAAATACAACTGATTTTAAGAGGCGTTCTCTTTCCCCAACCTAGCCCGAGGAATATAGTCCTGGGGAAAGGCAATGCCAGAGATCCCTACTAGGGAAGTATCAGCATCCCCACCAGACTATAGTCCCTTGTATTCTAGTTGGGAACTGGGTCTGTTCCACATGAACGCCATGGATTTGCAGGTGCAACAAAGGGGCTCCTGGCTCCTACCTGTCCACTGTTCACAGCACTATGCTGGGCTGAGCAGGTATATATCACCATAGTCAGGAACTTCTTGAGCTCTTTCACGCTGCCTAGCGAGGTGGGAATGCCTGCAAAAGGAAATCAGCCTTCAACAGCAATCGATCAGGGATGAATCCTCTACTGAGTAATAGTAGGGAGCGAAGTCCATGAGCATACACATTGTACACAGTCCTGTAATCACTCCACATCTGAAATCCAGCAGATTTCCAATTATCAGCTTGTTTCTACCAAACGGTTTCCAGTCCTCATGGTCACAAAGGTTATTTATGCATTTAATATACCTTTTCCCACCAAAGGATCAAGGCAGTTAATAACAGTAACAATCAGTCAGAACCAAGTACGATATAACTATTCGTTAAAATTGAAACCATCGAAATTACTAAAAAGTAAAAAAACCCAGGACATTTCCAGACAACAGCAAAATTAGAAACTTTCTCTGAAGAGCTCTGAGGCTCTCTGGACTGCCAAACCCACTTGTCATCTTTTCCTCTCAGTTGATTGCAGTCATGGCCCTCTTGCCTTATATCTCTTAGTCACCATAAGGACCTCAGAAGAGCCCTACTGGATCAGACTAGTGGTCCATCTAGTCCAGTATCCTGTCTCACACAGTGGCCACCCAGTTCCTCCGGACGGCCAACAGCAGAGCATAGAGCCTTCATAAGAACCTCAGAAGAGCCCTACTGGATCAGACTAGTGGTCCATCTAGTCCAGTATCCTGTCTCACACAGTGGCCACCCAGTTCCTCCGGACGGCCAACAGCAGGACATAGAGCCTTCATAAGAACCTCAGAAGACCCCTACTGGATCAGACTAGTGGTCCATCTAGTCCAGTATCCTGTCTCACACAGTGGCCACCCAGTTCCTCTGGAGGGCCAACAGCAGGACATAGAACCTTTATAAGAACCTCAGAAGACCCCTACTGGATCAGACCAATAGTCCACTTAGTCCAGCATCCCGTCTCACACAGTGGCCACCCAGTTCCTCCGGAGGGCCAACAGCAGGGCATAGAGCCTTCGTAAGAACATCAGAAGAGCCCTGCTGGATCAGACCAATGAGGGTCCACCTAGTCCCACATCCTGTCTCACACAGTGACCAACCAGTTCCTCTGAAGGGCCAACAAGAGGGCAGAGAGGCTGAGGCCTTCCTCTGATGTTGCCTTCTGTATTCACTATTTCAAAAGAGGCCGCACCATAGGTCTATACAGGGGTATTATAATATTGGCTTAATTCAATCCCTTTCCTAATAATCCCTAACACAGAGTTTGCCTTTTTCACGGCTGCAGCACGTTCACTATGACCCCGCAATCTTTTGCCCTCTCAGTCTCAGCAAGTTCAGACCCCATTAGCCTCTACTTGAAGTTGGGATTTTTTTTGTCCCAATGTGCATCAACTGACGCTTACCAACACTGAACTTCATTTGCCACATTGTCGCCCATTCACCTACTTTGAGGAAGAAGAAGAAGAAGAGATGGGATTTATACCCCGCCCTTCACTACCCAAGGGAGTCTCAGAGCGGCTCACAAACTCCTTTCCCTTCCCCTCCCCACAACAGACACCCTGTGAGGCGGGTGGGGCTGAGAGAGCTCTCTTGAGAACTGCTCTTGAGAGAAGAAGAGATTGGACTTATACCCCGCCCTTCACTCGGAGTCTCAGAGCGGCTGACAGACTCCTTTCCCTTCACCTCCCCACAACAGACACCCTGTGAGGTAGGTGGGACTGAGAGAACTCTGACACAGACTGCTCTTTTTCAAGAACAGCTCTTATCAGAGCTACGGCTTGCCCAAGGTCATCCAGCCAGGTGCAAGTGGAGGAGTGGGGAATCAAACCTGTTTCTCCCAAATTACAGTCCATGTGCTTAACCACTACACCAAACTGTGTAGGCACCTTTAAAATTCTGACCCAGCATGGTGGACACAGCCACAGAATGGCTGCCACAAAACAGCTTCCTCAGGAGGCAGAGCCAGCCATAAAATGGCTGCCAAAGCTTACTTTCAGTCACACTGTGAAGGTCTTGTGCTGTGGTAGCAGCTGCTGCCAAAGGAATGTCTTAAAAAAATCTGCACAGCCAATCAAATCTCCAGTGGCCAATCAGGAGACTTGCTGGGCAAAAGACCCGTATGGCCCCACCCACCTTCTAAAAACTCCTGATGAGCACCAGGAAAGGTGTTAGCAAGCACCAATGTGCCCCTGGGATCCTATGGTTCAGAGTTTGTTAAGCTATAATCACCCAAAGAGTGATTAACACTTGGAATTCACTGCCACAGGAAGTGGTGGCAGCTACAAGCATGGACGGCTTCAAAAGGGAATTAGATAAGCATATGGAGCAGAGGTCCATCAGTGGCTATTAGCCACAAGGTATAGATAGGGGCTCTGGGGCAAGTGATGCTCTGTCTTCTTGGTGCTGGGGGGGGGGTCAACAGTGGGAGGGCTCCTAGTGTCCTGGCCCCACTGGTGGACCTCCTGATGGCACTGGTATTTCTGGCCACTGTGTGATACAGAGTGTTGGACTGGATGGGCCTTTGGCCTGATCCAACATTGGCATCTCTTATGTTCTTATAATAAGGTGTCCTGACAAGCATGGAGTGGTTGCTTGATAGGTCTATTCTTAGCTCATCCCATCCCTAGAGAAGACTGGGTTGTACCTGAGGACTTCCGATTCAGAAACCCTTCCGTAAAGATCTCCTTTATCCAACACTGCAGCTCAGAATCTTCTGTTACGGAGGAATCACTCTTGTAATAGAAGTCAACCAGGCCCGAGACAAAGCTGCAATGGGAAAGCAGAAGCCGGCCAGGCAGCAGGGTGAGGGCCACCCCACGGAAAACACACACAGGGTCACCTCCATGTATCCAGCAACAGCGGAAATATCATTGCAGAGCAGTGCGGACACAAGGAGGGGAAACGCTATTGACAGATCGCAGGTACTCTGGGACCCAGAACTCTAAAGGTGCAGGGGGAAAACAATCCTGAGGAATTACCTTCCGTTTCTCAAAACTATTTTGGCTTCTAGAGGCCCCGGTCACACGGGAGGACTTGACCCGCAAGAGGGACAGATCGGGGGCGCATCAAGCGGGCGCGATCACACCGCAACATCTGGGAAGCTGCGCGCACCCATCCCCGATCCGTCCCTTCTGTAAAGTACTGGGTTTGCCGCATGGAGGACTCAGACAATGACATGCTTTTGCACACGTTTATCGTACTTCACTCCTACTAGGACTAACTCTAACGGCCCGACAGGGCCAACTATATACATATCCACCCAGCACCCCCCATTCCCATTGGAGGGTTTGAATGTCCCGCCAAAGTGGCTATTGGTTGGGGCTGGGGGAAACCAGGATCCAAAGTTTTCTTTGTTCCAGGAGCCAAGCTCCTGCATGTGCCGCGGACCCCTGGTGGCGGTCCACGTACATAACACCTTCGGCCCACAAACGTGCATCAAAAAGGTACTAGCAAAAGAGCAGTACCTACCAGATGAGGCGCAGCAACGGAATGCGGCTGGTCGGGGAAGTGCTGGTAGCCCGTCGCAGCCAGCGCCGTTCCCCATCCCATGCACGCGCACAACCGCGCTACTGCCGGCTTGCTGCGCAACATGTGATCGGCTGCTGGAGCAGGGAGCACGGAGCCGCGGGGGCATGTCGGGTCGCACTCCCGCGGTTCTTTTTGCTCCAGCTCTGATTTGCCTCCCTTCGGCAGCGGATCATCCCGCTCGTGTGACCGGGACTAGAAATGTCTACAAATCTGGGGTGGACTGGCCATTATAGCCTCTGGGACCTCTCCTAGGGGGCCAATGCCACTCCCACAACTAGGCTGCTGCAACCCAGCTGTGAGCAGGGTGGCACGGGGGAGGAGGTGCCTAGCCGAGCCACAAGTTACTTGGGCTGGCTGGGCAGGCCTGCAGCCTGTCTCTTTCACCTTTACCCCTCCCTCTCTCCTTTGGGAGGGGAAAGGGCCAGGGTGGGCCCTTTTCCAGGGCTGTTTTTTTCCTCCCAGTCCACCCGTGGTACAAATGAGCATCCCCCTAAGTGTGCATCCATTTAGGCAAAATCTAGTGGCCATGTGAAGATGCTTAAAGATGTTTGCAAGCTGCGAGTGTGAATGCATGTTCCTTTCTTCGTTTCCGTTTGTCTCCTTACTTTTTTAGTTTTGCTGGCTTTAAAGCTGATGGGTTGGTGTGGTTGCTTGTTTATTTTGCATCATTTTAATGCTATCTATATGCAACTGACCACAAAGGTTACATTCGAAATTGTAGAAAAGAGCAAGAGTCCAGGAGCACGTCAAAGACTGACAAAATTGGTGGCTGGGTCGGAGCTTTCGTGAGTCACTGCTCACTTCTTCCGATACAGCTAGATTGGGAGTCCATCAGTCCTATATATTGGAAAGTGGAATGATTTCTACAATTTTTAATATTACCTTTGTGGTCAGGTATCTGAAGAAGTGAGCAGCGATGCACAAAAGCTCCTTCATCGCCATAGACTTCATTAGTTTTTAACAGGGCTTTTTTTGTAGAGAAAGCCCAGCAGGAACTCATTAGCATAACAGGCCACACCTAGCAGCAGAAACTCATTGGCATATTAGGCCACACCCTGACAGCATAGCTCATTAGCATATTAGGCCACACACCCCCATGCCTTCCCTTGGCTTCTCTGGGCACGCCGGCCCTTGGACAGGCTGGGGAAGGCACAGAGAGGCATTTAAATGCTTCCCTGATCCTTCCAGGGGGGGCGCCCTGGCCCACCCACCTCAAAGTCACCGAGGGGGGGTCACTCTCCAGGCCTTCCCTCTGTAGCCACACATGCAGAGGTTTTGGCTGTAGTGGGCATGGCCAACTCTGAAGCCAGCCGGAACTCCGTTCCTGTGCGTTCCTGCCCATGATGCTACTTGACTCTTGCTCTTTTCTTCTGCTTTGTTGTTCAGTCGCACAGTCGAGTCCGACTCTTCGCGACCCCATGGACGAGCTCTCTCCAGGCCTTCCGGTCTTCTGCCGTCCTCTGAAGTTGGCTCAACTTCATGTTCGTTGCATCGATGACACTGTCTAACCATCTCATCCTTTGCCGTCCCCGTCTTCTTTGACCTTCAATCTTTCCAAGCATCAGGGTCTTCTCCAGTGAGTGCTCCCTTCTCATTTGGTGGCCAAAGTATTTGAGCTTCAGTTTCATTATCTGGCCTTCCAGGGAACAGTCAGGGTTGATTTCTTTGAGGATTGACTGATTTGTTCTTCTTGCAGTCCAAGGGACTCTCAAGAGTCTCCTCCAGCACCATAGTTCAAAAGAATCTATTCTTCGGCGCTCGGCCTTCCTTATAGTCCAGCTCTCGCAGCCATACATGACTACTTACATACATTTCTTCTGCTACAGACAGACTAACATGGCTACCCTTTATACACTCTGCACATGCTTTGTTCCTGTGGATGGTAACCTGTGTAATTCCTTCCTGCTTTGTGTATTGTTTTCCCCCCTCGCTTAGCAACCCAGACGCATGCTCAAACGTAGAGCTTGTTAGGGAACCATGCAACATTCAAGGCCGAGCAGGTGTGAGATAAGGAGGGCAGCAGCTTTTTGTTTTAGTTAGCAGAGCCTGAGAAAAGCTCAGTAACGATAACTGAAGCGTTTTGGTTCTCAGCAGTTTGGCGCTTTGAATCCCCACGCGGGAAATAGACTCATTGGCTTAGCAGCGTTTTGAAATCCGTTTATATCTCTCGCTATGAGCCTTCCGTGTTATTCTAAACAGAAACCTTTCTAGTGACTCACTGATTCAATAAAATCCTCTTTTCTACGAGAATGACTACGTTGTTTTGATGGGACCTTGACACCATTTTGATCTAGCTCCATTAAAATTGTGTAAAGTTCATGGGCGAGGGTGAATGGGAAAAGGCATCACAACAGAGTCTTGTGAGCTCTTCTTGCACAAGGGAGAAGCAAGCGTGAACCAAAGGTTTTCCAGTTGAAATAGCATGGCTGAGATTTTCCAGTGGCATCCCGACTGCCGACTCAGACAGAGAAAGGACAGGAATCATCCCAATCCATATTTCTGGTGGTGGTGCTGGGAAGTACTGTCAAGATGCAGCCAACTTATGGCGACCCCCATAGGGTTTTCAAGGCAAGAGACGATCAGAGGCGATTCGCCGTTGCCTGCCTCTGCGTGGTGACCCTAGACTTCCTTGGAGGTCTCCCATCCAAATACTAACCAGGGCTGACCCTGCTTAGCTTCCGAGATCTGATGAGATCCAGCCCGCCTGGGCCATGCCTTCAATCGCTCCCACCCCCTGCGGTCCAGCCTACTCCCATCCTGACCTTTCCACAGCCTCCCAGATCTTGAGGCCGTCATCCCTGTAGTAGTAGTTGGGCACGGAGGCCGTGCCACGAGACTCCAGCTCTTCCCCCAGGCAGAGGGAGGAGTAAGTCAGGGCTTCGGTGCCCTTCTGCAGAAGCTGCATCAGGCCATCGTAACCAGTGCCGGTTGCCTGGAAGCGGGATAGAAAGGAGACCGTCATCAACCCCTGTAAGGAATCGAAGGCCCCGGTCACACGGGAGGATTTGCCCCGCAAAGTGGACCGGTTGAGGGCGCATCAAATGGACAAGATCAGATGCCAACATCTGGCAAGCGTCGCGCCACCGCCCCCAACCCGTCCCTTCCGGCCGAAAACGCGGATCAAAAAGGTACTAGGGGAAATGTAGTACCTACCGGAAGATCTGCAGCAAGGCCGGGCGTGGGATTGCAGACGTGCCGGCAGCCCGTGTTCCCTCTAAGCTGAGTTAGTGTGAGCTATCTCACAGTTTTTGAGCCTCTGGCTCACACATTTTTGTCTTGGCTCAGGAAGGACGGCTCCAGAGGAAACTAGTTTATCCAGCAGCCAAATCTCTCGCTCACAACTTTAATACCAGTAGCTCACAAAGTAGAATTTTTGCTCACAAGACCCCACAGCTTAGAGGGAACATTGCCGGCAGCCTGTGTCATTCGAGGGACTGCCGGACTGCGCATGCACATGAATACTCCAGCAGCCTCGGCTTGCTCGTCTTTGCCTCGCTTCCCCCGGCCATGTGATCGCACCGGACAGAATATGTGCGGCGGCTTGGGGGAAGCGTCTGATTCCGATGCCGCGCTTTCCTTTGGTGCAGCTCTAAGAAGCCGCACTTCCGGCGTGGCTTTTCCCGCCAGTGTGACCGGGACTGAAACTTCGCTTGCTTTTGGGGTTGGGACAAAAATGGGGTGGTGGTGAAAGGCAGACTTGCTTACCTTGTCAAAGACCCCGCCCTTGTTAATGAGGCGCTCTCGGGCCACCGTGTTGATGTGAAGGGTGAAGCGGGTGTGGGGGATCAACAGCTGAAAGAGAACGGAAGACAGAAAAGGAAGAGATGAAACATCAGTTTGCTTCTTGGCTCTTCTCCTGGCCCCAAACTCTTCCCTAAAGCAGAACATGGCTGGACTGTGCGGAAGCCCTGTCCTTATTCCAGGAAGACGTGCAGAATTCTACTGTCCAAATTCTGAAACCAGGATGTTTTATGCAGATTAAGTTCACCTACACAGACAGGCTCCTTTTGCACACTTCCTTCTTCCAGCCATGAGGAAGAACAAGGAACGTGAATCCGAAGACATCTTTGGCATTAACCAAACACGTCTCAGTTAGAAGGACCAGAATCTGGCTTTAAAACAACTAAACCGAGTCCTTCACCCAATACTGTATTCCAGGACTGTCACAGATCCCTCCCCAATCTCAGCCTCACCTTGTAGACAGGGTGGCACATGGGCAGCTGGCGGAGGGTGGCCAGGGTGAAGACTTCAGCCAACAGGTGTGTCCGGAGCAGGTGGGTGAGTGCTTGGTGAACATGGAAGTCGGCATTGCGCACCCAGGTCTTGGCCAAGATCCAGTCCCATTCAGAGTCACTGGGCAGGAAGATGGGAGTGTCCGGGCCAGGGGTCTGGCTCAGCTGTGGGGAAGAGTGAAAAACAGCATTAAATGGGTGACGACAGCAAAGCTCTGTGTAATGTACTCATCTCCGACTGTGTGCGAGGCTCGGTCTGCACGCGGTCATGCAAAGCGGCTGAGCTTCGCTCTCAGAGACAATGGGCCAAGCGGATCCTAGCCCGCACCAACCCGAGGGCTAGGCTCCCGGCTAAGAGCCTATGGAACTCTCGGCCAGTGTTCCCTCTAAGCTGAGTTAGTGTGAGCTAGCTCACAGTTTTGTAGCCTCCGGCTTACACATTTTTGTCTTAGCTCAGGAAGGATGACTCCAGAGCAAACTAATTTATACAGTAGCCAAATTGCTTGCTCACAACTTTAATGCCAGTAGCTCACAAAGTAGAATTTTTGCTCACAAGACTCCACAGCTTAGAGGGAACATTGCTCTCGGCCACTGTAAATAACCTATCACTGGTGTGTGTGTGGGGGGGGGTGTTTGGGTGTGGGTTTGAGTGCACATATAAACCGGCCTGCGAGCCGGTAATTTTTCGTCTTGTTCGCCACCTGATAAAGTATGAGAGCTGAATTCACGAGTAAGTCTCAGTACTGTTCAATCTGGAATGAATCAAGGTGGCACACGGCCAGGAAACCGCACGCTATGTGCAGGGCTGCTACCTTTCTTATGGCAGGCCTTATGTTACACGGCAAGCAACCGATGCTTCATGTCCGGATTGTGGGCTTTATTATTCAGTCAGTCATTTATTTATTTATTTATTAGATTTATACCCCGCCCTCCCCAACGGGCTCAGGGCGGCCAACAACAGAGGCAAATGCCATGACAAACAGTTAAAACAACGTAAAAAAATCATTAAACAGTATCAAACAATCGTTAGGTAAAGTGCGGTGCTCTTTGTGGAGGCCTCTGGCCGGCTGGCCACTGTGTGAAACAGGATGCTGGGCTATAACGGCCCTTGGTCCGATCCAGCCTAGCTCTTCCTGTGAGGATATGACCCCCACGGCTTACATCTTAATTTGTTGTTGTTCAGTCGCACAGTCGAGTCCGACTCTTCGCGACGCCATGGACCAGCTCCCGCCAGGCCCTCCTGTCTTCCGCCGTCCTCTGAACTTGGCTCAACTTCATGTTCTTTGCATCCGTGACACTGTCTAACCATCTCATCCTTTGCCGTCCCCGTCTTCTTTGACCTTCAGTCTTTCCCAGCATCAGGGTCTTCTTCTCCAGTGAGGGCTCCCTTCTCATTGGGTGGCCAAAGTATTTGAGCTTCAGTTTCATTATCTGGCCTTCCAGGGAACAGTCAGGGTTGATTTCTTTTAGGATTGTCTGATTTGATCTTCTTGCAGTCCAAGGGACTCTCAAGAGTCTTCTCCAGCACCATAGTTCAAAAGAATCTATTCTTCGGCGCTCGGCCTGCCTTATAGTCTAACTCTCGCAGCCATACATGACTACTGGGAATACCATTGCTTGGACCATGCGGACTTTTGTTGGCAGGGTGATGTCTCTATTTTTTATCATGCTGTTTAGGTTCGCCATCGCTTTCCTCCCAAGGAGCAGGCATTTTTTAATTTCATGGCTGCTGTCACAGTCTGCGGTGATCTGGGATCCCAGGAACGTGAAGTCTGTCACTACTTCGACGACTTCCCCTTCTATTTGCCAAGGAGTGATGGGGCCGGATGCCATGATCTTAGTTTTTTTTATGCTGAGCTTCAAGCCCACTTTTGCGCTCTCCTCTTTTACCCTGAGCAAGAGGCTCTTTAGGTCCTCTTCACCTTCTGCCATTAGAGTGGTATCGTCTGCATATCTGAGGTTGTTGATCTAATACCTCCTGATAAACTGTAGCCACCGACAGGGCCATGAAGAGACTGCAATGCTGATCGCGGCCATCAGGGGGCTCCCGTCCAGCCCATCCTGGGGGCAGTACTTTCTCATCCCACCCAGATGCTTATCAGGGCGTGCCTGGCAGACCTTTACAGCCCCCCAAAAAACTTGTTACCTGAATGGCCAGGGGCACCAGCTCTTTCTGAGGGGAGAGGTGCAGCAGGCAGAGCGGGGCCGTGATGTACTGCTGCTCCTCATTATTGACCCCCGGAGGGATCCCCTCTAGGATGTGGTAGTCCACAAGGAAAATGGTCCCTTTCTGTGGAGGAAAAGAGTGCAGAGCAGACGTCAGACAAAAGGAGACCGGATGGGGTCCCTCCTCCAGCACGAGGGCCTTTCCCCCACCCCTTCCCTCCACCTGGCTCCTGACCTCCAGCTCTTTCTCTAGGGTGGTGCCGCCGCCCAGGGAACTGGCCACCATCTCCTGGGTCACGGGGAACTTGCCCGGGATCTCTGTGCACTTCTGGATCATTTGGGGGTTCACGCCGTTCAGGAACTGGTACCCAAAGAACTTGTCGCTTTTCCAGTTGTTTGTGGTGAATTCTGGAACAGGGGGACACCAAGGCAAGGATTTAACGAGGCAGAATCCATTCTCAGAGGGCAGCATTGGTGTGTGAGAACGAGGAGCCTTCAGCTCATCACACGCACACGCACACAGTCTTGGGCAGGGCTCTTTTTGTAGAAAAAGCCCAGCAGGAAGTCATTAGCATAATAGACCACACCCAACAGAAAAACCTCATTAGCATATTAGGCCACACCCCTGACAGCACATCTCATTGGCACATTAGGCCGCACCCCCATGTTACCAGAAGTGTGGTTATCCATCCACACCCACCTTTTGCTTCTTATTCTGTTTACCTTGTTTGTTGTCAAAACCCAGGGCCTTTTTTTGGAGCAGGGACTCCTTTGCATGTTAGGCCACACACCCCTAATGTAGCCAATCCCAATGAGTTTCTGCTGTTGGGTGTGGCCTATTATGCTAATGAGCTCCTGCTGGGCGTGGCCAACTCGGGAGCCAGCCGGAACTCCGTTCCTGTGCGTTCCTGCCCAAAAATAGCCCTGGTCTTGGGGAAGGGAAGTGGGCTCAGGTGTGTTACATCAGTGGACCTAACATCCACGATTCATTGGCCAGGTCTTCGGTTGAGGGCAGCAACAGCGTCCATTCTGGCTGGCACTCTCATCCCCCCCCCCCCCGCAAGGTGGTAGCATAATTGTTAATCTTGATCACCATCTAATTTAATTTGACTGAAAGTTTACTGTAATTTTTAATGTTTTAACCAATGTGATATACTGTATTGTCCACTGTTGTTCGATGCCCTGAGCCCTTCAGAGTCGCTGTTTTGGAGGAGTAGAATTCACCTGCAGAAAGAACTAATCAGGGTTTGCTCACTACTCCAGAGTTACTATCCTCTGTTTAAGTCTATATTTTTTACAATAGTCACTTGCCTATATAATTTGTAACTTGATTACTTAGATACAGGGCTATTTTGGGGCAGGAACGCACAGGAACGGAGTTCCGGCTGGCTCCTGAGTTGGCCACGCCCAGCAGGAACTCATTAGCATAACAGGCCACACCCAACAGCAGGAACTCATCAGGATTGGCTACATTAGGGGTGTGTGGCCTAACATGCAAAGGAGTTCCTGTTCCAAAAAAAGCCCTGGGTTTTGACAACAAACAAGGTAAACAGAATAAGAAGGGAAAGGTGGGTGTGGCTGGATAACCACACTTCTGGTAACATGGGGTGTGGCCTAATATGCTAATGAGTTTCTGCTGTCAGGGTGTGACCTGTTATGCTAATGAGTTTCTGGTGTTGGGTGTGGCCTATTATGCTAATGAGTTCCTGCTGGGCTTTTTCTACAAAAAGAGCCCTGCTTAGATATATAAGTGAACAGTCTACGTAATTTGTAACTGGATTACTTAGGCCCTAGTCACATGGGCCGGATAATCCGCAGGGGAATGGAGGCTTTTAGCTGCGGAGAAAAAAGAAGTGCGATAGCGCGATCTCACGTTCCCCCACGGCTCCGTCCTCCGGCCGTCAGCAGCCGATCAGACCAGCGAGACAACAAAGCAAAAACACAGCAGGACCGCGTTTGTGCGCATGCGCCCGACATGGACGGCTGCTGGATGCAACGGGCTACCAGCGCGTCTCCGATCAGACGCCCGCCCGCGCCATGCAGTAACTGGGAAATACTACATCAAAGCAGGTAGTTTTTAACTCCAGGTTTTCCACGGGAAGCCACGGGTTGGCCGCAGGTGTGCTCCACTTGCCAAATGTGGCGGTGTGATCGCGCCTGAATAATCCGCCCACCACCCATGGCTCTCTCGCAGCTACTTCCCCATGTGAACGGGGCCTTAGAGATATAAGAAAATAATATAAGGATGGTATTTTAACTATTTGGTATTAGTTTCACAGTTCTTCTTGTTGCTGGTTGTCTACTGCGAAACTCATTTTTTTGTGCTACTATCTCATATGGTTTCAGCAGGGCCGCCATCTTACCTGAGAGAGGGGTCTTGTTGAACCAGAAGACCTGCCTGATGTCATCCAACTCCTCCCAGGATTCTTGGCTATCAGAAAACCCCTTCAGCTTCAGTTCCACACGCCTAAGGAGTCCAGAAAGGGCAGAAAACTGGGTGCCACATTTTAAGAGGCTTCATGCTCCTGTAGAAGCAGCCCCCACCAGTGGTGAGAACACTGGCCACTAAACTGTGGAGGGAAACCACAATAACAGTCTCCTGCTTCTTTGTATCTTCCTGGAAATTCCCAGAGTCCAGAATTCTAACTGGAGCATCACACCTGTCCTGGGATTGCCCCCCCCCCTATTTTTTCATTTGGCTGGACCAATGTTGAGGACTGTGTCCCTCTTTTTGTTCTGCCGCTAAACTCCTGTTGTGACCTTAAGATTGCTGTAAAAGGTAAAGGTTTCCCTTGCTCGAAAGCCAGTCGAGTCCGACTCTAGGGTTGCGGTGCTCATCTCCGTTTCAAAGCCGAAGAGCTAGCGCTGTCCGAAGACGTTTCCGTGGTCATGTGACCGGCATGACTAAACACCAAGGCGCACCGAAGTGGTACCTATTTATCTACTTGCAATGTCTTGCTTTCGAACTGCTAGGTTGGCAGGAGCTGGAACTAGAGACAGGAGCTCACTCCGTCATGCGGCACACTCGGGTCTCGAACTGCTGAACTACCGACCTTCCACAGCCTGCAGTTCAGCGTCTTAACCACTTGAGCCACCGCAGCTTACATTCCTCAGTACATTGCTGTACTGAGGAATAATTCCTTGCTTGGTAACTTGCTACAACAGGAGGCCGTCCCACATTCTCCTTTCTGGCCCCTGTTCCTCCAAACTGCTCTTGTCCAGCACTGATGGCAGAGACAAGGTCATTGCCCGACCCCCCCCCCGGATTTGGAGAGCTCCCTCCCGGAAGAGAAGAGTACCTAACCAATCGGAGAGGTATATTCTTAACCCTATAACCCTGTTGTACTGATAACAGAAGGAACCTGGTTGCATTTGGGATTTGGCGAGTCCTAGTCCTCCAGGTTCTAAGTAGGACTTTGGTATCCCCCATACATGCCTTAACAGTTTTGTTTTTATGGCATCGTTTGTAATCCGGTCTTATTACAGTGTTTATTGTATGTCTTCTAGCGCTTGTATTGCACTGTTAAATTTTGTCGTCCGTCTTGAGTCTCAGTAAGGAAGGCAGACGAAAAGTAAAGTCAGTACATCAATCCCCTGACCTGAATGACCCAAGTTAACCCGATACCATCAGCTCTCAGAAACGAAGCATGGTGGGCCCATGTTGATACTTGGGTAGGAGACCACCAAGGAAGCCCAGGGTTGCTATGCAGAGTCAGGCAATGGCCAACCACCTCTGAGGATCTCTTGCCTTGGAAACCCGACAGGGTTGCCATAAGTCAACTGCAACTTGATGGTACTTCCTACCACCCCCAAGTACTATGTAAATAAATAACTGGATCATTCTAACCAGGACATTCCAGTGGCTAACAACCCGGCTGTCACAACCTTACCCATCCTCCAGGCAAAATCTCCTTTCTTTCTTCATGCTCTTTTTTGTGCATCACTTACTTGGCTGTGGTGCGCGTCTTAAATAGCGTAGACTTCACAAAAGAAAACTTGACATCCGAGTCCAATTCTTGGGGAGATTCGACAGCCAGGCAGCGGGGGATGCCCTCAGCCAATGTCTTCCACCTTTACAGAAGAAAATAAATGTCCTTGGGAGCAGGGGTCATTTCGTAGAAAAAGAGGTGCAGGAACTCATTAGCATAACTCATTAGCATAACTTATTTGCATATACCACGCCACGCCCCCTGGCATCACCGGAAGTGTGTCAGAAGGCGACACCCATCGCTCAGGCTCCACTGGACTGTTCTGGATTGCTGGTTATTGGGGGGGGGGGACCGTGCAGATCTGTCCTCGCAGAGGAGGGAGAGCTTGTACCTCAATAAAACTTGGCCTTAAAGGTGCCACTGGACTGTTTTGGACTGGGGGGGGCAGGGGGAGCTCTGCAGCTTACCTGGCTGCTTCTTGCTTCGACTGAGGGCTGCTGGGAGCAGGGGGTGGGGCTTGTTACATGTACCCGGCCCCTGGGCTCTTTACTGCTGGAGCTCCGCTCCTGTGCGCTCCTGCAGGAAATGACCCCTGCCTATAGGCTCAAAAAGGTTGGAGACCTGTGTGCTATGATGTTTCTTGGCTTGTTAACTTTGAAGTGTTTGCAAAACAAGGTTTTGG
>NW_015160318.1:147188-171981 GCF_001447785.1 Gekko japonicus
GCCGGTGGGGAAAGCCCCACCCCCAACCCCCAACCCCACCCCTCTCTCTCCCTTTAAGTGTGTGGAACCCGTGTTTCCTCCCAAGCCCGTTTTTCCTCCCAAGCCCGGAGTGCCAGCTTCGTGCTCTTAAAAGGGAAACGCGGCTGCTCTTAAAGGGGAAACGCCAGCTCCTGCATTTAAAAGGGAAACGCCGGCTCCTTTAAGGGCAGGAAACTGCCGTTTCTGGAGATCCGACACACGGGCAGGTGGGGGGGTGGCGGACGTCCCCAACGTGACGTCATCACGTCGGGGATGCCCCACCCCCTCCAGGAACGCCCCCAAAGTCCCCCGCTGGGCGTGGAAGATGGACTTGGCAACCCTACCACCAGCTCCATCCCACACCAAATCCCATTAGAGCATAAAGACAACCTGCTAAATGAGACAAGTGTCCAGCATCCACACAGTAGCCACCCAGTGGCCTCGGGGAGCCAAATAACAGGGCATTGGGGCCAAGGCCCTCTGCCGGTGCTGCCTCCCAGTTCTGGTGTTTCAGAGGTTTGCTGCCTTTGAATATGGAGGCTCCCTTGAGTCCCCATGGCTAATAGCCATTGATGGGCCTCTCCTCCATGAATCTGTCTCACTCCCTTCTCCTGGGGGGGGGCAGAGCCCAGAAGCCCCTTCAAGAGCTAAGCAGATATCGAAAGCCTTACTCACTTGTAGTCCTCCTGTCTCCTCTTCAGCTGTTTCTTTCGGTGCTTTTTGAGCAAGGGGAGTGAGTCCATGGCGGCTGTTTTCGCTGCAGGGACAGATACCAAAATGGTGCATCTAGCAAAGAGCTTCAGTTTTGATCTAGATAACATCTGGTTCAAAACAACTCGCCGGTCTTGTAATATCTCAGCAAAGGAAGCTCTTGGAAGGCGTACTATGCACTGTGTCAGGGGAAATGTCAGTCCGTCTTCAAGAGATGAGCCCCAAACCAGAATCATCACTTTCTGAGACCATGCTAGCAGGTTTGGTCAGGGAACCGTGACAAGTGGTTGTGTGGTTCAGTTAGTTAGGCTTGGATCTAAAGGCCAGAGTAGACATCATAGGCCATTTATTTACCCATGGGTCTACCCATTCATTTTCAGTCACGAGACAGTGTGTGACAGCAATAAAAAAGGCCAATGCTATGCTGGGGATTATTAGGAAGGGTATTGAAAACAGATCAGCCAATATCATAATGCCCCTATATGAATCAATTGTGCGACCTCATTTGGAATACTGTGTGCAGTTCTGGTCACCACACCTTAAAAAGGATATTATGGCTTTGGAAAAAGTGCAGAAAAGGGCAACTCGAATGATAAAAAGGTTGGAACACTTTCCATACGAAGAAAGATTAAAGCGCTTGGGGCTCTTTAGCTTGGAGAAACGACGGCTGAGGGATAACATGATCAAAGTTTGTAAGATCATGGCTGGGATAGAGCAGGTCGAGAAAGAAGTACTTTTCTCCCTTTCTCACAATACAGGAACTCGTGGGCACTCCATGAAATTGCTGAGCGGTCGGGTTAGAACAGATAAAAGGAAGTACTTCCTCACCCAAAGAGTATGTAGAAAAGAGCAACTAGAATGTAAAAAGGGGACGTTTCCCGTATGAAGAAGGTTAAGGCCCTTGGGGCTTTTTTGTTTGGAGAAACGACGACTGAGGGGTGACATGATAGAGGTTTACAAGATTATGCATGAGATAGAGCAGGTAGAGAAAGAAGTACTTATCTCCCTCCACAAGAACTCGTGGGCACTCAACGAAATTGCTGAGTGGTCGGGTTAGAACGGATAAAAGGAAGTATTTCTTCACCCAAAGACATGGAATTCACGGCCACAGGAGGTGGAGGCGGCTACAAGCATAGATGGCTTCAAGAGGAAATTGATTCAACATCTGGAGCAGAGGTCGATCAGTGGCTATTAGCCACATCGTATAGATAGGAACTCTTGGTCTGGTACCAGTGAGGGTCTCTAGCCTTGGTGCTTGGGGGGGGGGGCAGTGGGAGGGTTTCTAGTGTCCTGGCCCCACGGTTGGACCCCCTGAGGGCACCTGGTATTTCTGGCCACTGTGTGACAGAGTGTTGGACTGGATGGGCCATTGGCCTGATCCAACATTGGCTTCTCTTGTGTTCTTATGTTCTTATCAGGGGATCCATTTTTTGTTACAGAAAATGAAGAACAAAAAAACCCTTCTTTTCCCACATAAGAGCAGATAGACACATAAGGACACAAGAAGAGCCCTGTTGGATCGAACCAATGGCCCATCTCGTTCAGCATCCTATCTCACCCAGTGGCCAACCAGTTCCTCTGGAGGGCCAACAACAGGGCATAGAGGCTGAGGCCTTCCCCTGAGGTTGCCTCCTGGCTCTGGGATTCAGAGGATTAGTGCCTCTGAATGTTGAGGTTCCCCTCAGCCACCATGGCTAGTAGCAATTGAGACCTTCGATCCTAAGACAATAACCACTTCGGATCCTAGGGCACACCAATGGAGTCGCCCGGATCCGAAAGTAGACCTATTAAGATGTTGACTTGTAAATAGAGCCAATCACGGGTGATGGGTGTGTGGTAGGGTTGCCAAGTCGTTCTGACTTACCGGCGGGGGAGCGTAGCTTCGGTCCGGGAGTTGTTGCAGGACGCGCGGAAGTTGTTGCAGGACGTGACGCACGACGTAGAGCACGTTGGGGGCGTGGCCCCGACGATCTGGGCCACGCCCCCAACGTGCTCTACGTCATGTGTCACCTCCGTTTCCCCCCGGGGCCACGGCGGAAATCGGGCCTCCAAAGCGGGGGTTTCCTTGCCCCCACTTGGCAGCCCTAGTGTGGGGGTGTGTGGTGTGGGGCACGCATATAAGCCGGGCACGCACCAGCCAATGCATCTTTCGTTCAGAATGTAATCCAATAAACAAGAGCTGATTCGCTATGCTGAGTCTCCGGTCTCAGTACTTTTCACTAGATAGGTGGCAAGGCACAAAAGGGCCTTCTCACGCACGGCACCAAGATTATGCAACTCCCTTCCAAGAGATAATAGTCATCTATCCCCTTCTCTCATTGTCTTCTGCCGGTGGGTGAAGACTTTTCTGCTTTGTCTGGCATTCTCTCGCTGACGCTAACGGACCCTTCCTCCCATTCATGTGTTTCTTTGTTAATGTGTCTTAATTCTTGTCAGGGCTCTTTTTGTAGAAAACGCCCAGCAGGAACTCATTAGCATAATAGGCCATACCCAACAGCAGGAACTCATTAGCATATTAGGCCACACCCCTGATAGCATCGCTCATTCGCATATTAGGCCACACCCCTGTGTTACCAGAAGTGTGGTCACCCAGCCACACCCACCTTTTGCTTCTTATTCTCTTTACCTTGTTTGTTGACAAAACCCAGGGCTTTTTTTTTGGAGCAGGAACTCCTTTGCATGTTAGGCCATACACCCCTAATGTAGCCAATCCTAATGAGTTTTTGCTGTTGGGTGTGGCCTATTATGCTAATGAGTTCCTGCTGGGCGTGGCCAACTTGGGAGCCAGCCGGAACTCCGTTCCTGTGCGTTCCTGCCCCAAAATAGCCCTGATTCTTGTAATTTATTTATACGGGCTTAACAGTTTATTGTTCACTGTCTCGGGGACCCTAAATTAGATTGAAAGGCAGCTTTAAAACATTTGAAATCAATAAAAATAATAAACCAGATCAGCCCTAAGAGATCCGGACAATACCAAAAATCAGTTCAAGGATTTCCTTGAGAAAACGCTCCCATAGAAAAGGTGCCACAAGAGGAATTTAAAGCCTCTGATTCCAAGGCGTGGAGGTCCTTTTGGAAGGTGGCTCAATGAAGAAATGGCCGGTATTCACCACAACGATGAGCCTGTAAGTACTGGACCGCTTCCCAATAAATGTCACCACATCAGAGGTGCATTGAAACTTGATGGCCACGAAACTAACAAGTGGAAAAAACGTGAACCTGAGGCTCAGGGCCTGTGCTTCTTTTCTCATACAAAAGGAAAAAGAGTGGACTTGACGCAGGACCACTTACCTGTCCCCTCCCTGAGCTCCAGGTCTTCGTGGCCTTCGAGCCACTGGTAGCACGGGAAAATATAGATTTGGCCCTGCGGGGATATCACCTTGACATAATTACAGTACCACTTGGTTGGAATGACATTAAGCAAAGGCGTTTTCTGGAGACGGAGGAGCAAAATCTCTCCCAGGTCCTGATCACAAATAAGTTCAGATTTGTTTTCCTGAAAAGGCAAAATTGGAGGATCAATCGGCATCCATTAAGGAGGGAAAAGCTGGTTGAGACCAAGGATCTACGAGTTCGAGTGTCATTCCTAGTTGGAGATTCCCCCAAGTTTAATCTGCTCCCTTGCAGTCCCTCTGGGTCTCAGCCATGCCCTCCTCCATTCTGACCGGCCCTCTGGCTCCCCGAGGGACCTCTGTGCCAACAGATGGACATCAAACTGCACCCTCTTTCCTTCCATTGCTTACATTTCCCCAGCTGAGTTAGTACAGGGCTAATCCTTGACCCCATCCCAAAAAAGCTCCCCACCCAAGACATTTTAATTGTGATTAGAGCAGAGGTCATTTCGGGGGGGATTGCGGGGGATCGCAGTTCCCCCGGCTGAGGTGCAGGGGGCGGGGCACATGATGAAGCCCCGCCCCCTGCTTCCGGCCGCCCCGCTTTCAGCCCTCATTCAGCCAGGAGGAGGCAGGAGAAGAGTGATGTCAGGGGGTGTGGCATATGCTAATGAGTTATGTTAATGAGTTCCCCTAGCTCTTTTTCTACGAAACGACCCCTGGATTAGAGCTGCCAGGCTCTAGGTGGGGCCTTGAGTCCTCCTGGAATTATGATTGATCTCTAGGTTACAGGGATCAGTTCCCCTGGAGAAAATGGCTGCTTTGGAGGGTGGCCTCTACGGCATTATACCCCACTGAGGTCCCTCCCCTCCCCAAGCTCTGTCCTCCCCAGGTTTTACCCCAAATCTCCAGGAGCTTCCCAACTCAGATTTGGCAACCCTTGCTGGCAATGCTCCCCCTGAGCAGTGGGGTCTCGTGAATGAAAATTCTACTTTGTGAGCTCCTGGCATTAAAGCTGTGAGCCAGCGATTTGGCGACTGCATAAATCAGGTTGCTCTGGAGCCCTCCTTCCTGAACTAAGGCAAAAATGTATGAGCCGGAGGCTAAAAAACAGTGAGCTAGCTCACACTGACTCCGCTTAGAGGGAAACACTGCTTGCTGGTGAGGGTAAAGTAGATACTGTTCACTGGGGGAGTTCTCACGAAGGAGGGCTCCTGCAGAAAAAAAAGGCATCCCAGATGCCACTTGCAGCGGAAGAGCCCCAGCAGAAAGGAAAGAAACACTTCACAACCGTTTCCTGTTTGGCACATGTACTCCTCCGCACCTCTCCAGGGCTTTTGGGGAAGCGGAAAAGCCACAGACAGAAACCACACAAGGGCTTCTGACAGTGGTCATTTCCTAGAAAAAGAGGTGCAGGGGGCTCATTAGCATAACTCATTAGCATAACTTATTTGCATATGCCACACCCCCTGACATCACCAGAAATGTGTCAGAAGGCAACACCCAGCACTCACTGGATCGTTTTGGATTGCTAGCTATTGGGGGGGGGGGGAGCGCGCAAACCTGCAGATCTGTCCTGCAGAGGAGGGAGAGCTTGTACCTGAATAAAACTTAGTCTTAAAGGTGCCCCTGGACAGTTTTGGGCTGGGGCCTCTGCAGCTTACCTGGCTGCTTCTTGCTCTGACTGAGGGCTGCTGGGAGCAGGGGGTAGGGCTTGTTGCATGTGCCGCCCCCTGGGCTCTTTACTGCCGGAGCTCCGCTCCTGTGCGCTCCTGCAGGAAATGACCCCTGGCTTCTGAAGACAAGACCCTGCCAGAATAAATGTACATCTAAAATGCCGTGGAGGGAGGACGGCCCACCTCCAGGTGTGGCCTGGAGATCTCCCAGAATTCTGATTCCTCTCCAGACTACAGAGATCAGTTCCCCTGGAGAAAATGGCTGCTTCGGCAGCTGAACTCTTTGATATTATACCCCGCTGAGCTCTCTTCCCACCCTCAAATCTCCAGAAATGTCCAAAGAATGCCCAAAGCCGGAGCTGGCGAACCTGGGAAGAGTTATTTTGAATAGGAGGGAAACAGCCAATGGGGAAGGGCCTAAAAGCCTCTGCCTCCATCCCAGTTTGTTAAACATGTGTGTAAAATGTGCCATTTGGCCTTCTTTACGATGTTTTCCTTATTAATTTGTGTCAAGAGAAAATGTCTCAGCCGCCTCTCTGGAGACTTGCTTCAGCAGCCCACTCACAAAGCGAAAATAGTAAAATTATACAGACAAACAACCATCCAACTTACCACCAGCCCCCAAGACTAAAAGTAATGTTCATCGGCTTAAAATGGTACCTATAAAACAGCTCCCAAGCGACACAATGGCCACAAAATCAAAACCCCTCACTTAAAAGCTGGGGTAACAAGGAACAAGTTGTCAGAGACTGGGATGCCTATTGTGGTTTTTGCCGGTTGCTTAGTGGGCCAAGATCCAGGCCAATAGGATCTGATGGAGGAAACCAGATGGGGGTCGGGGATTCCAGTGCAAATGGGGCGGGGGAGGTCTGACAGTGGGACAAGGTGGAATAAGGGAAGGAGAAGGAGATATGGATATGCTCAATCCCCTTCCAACCTTCGTCCCATCTCAAGAGATGCTGGCTGCAGGGATAGGAAAAGGTACCCTTCCCCGACACTGGTGTTGTGTAATGCTGGTCTATCAATAGTAAGATCTCTGTTCTGCAAAGTTATCTGATAGAACACGTGGTAGACCTGACTTGTGTGACTGAAACCTGGGTGAGGGAGGGTGAAACAGTTGCCCTGAACCAACTGCCCCCCCCCGGGGGGGTTCAGTCCACCACCAGTCCCGGTTTTCACTTAATATGTGTTCTTTGCTTTTGTAAACTGGGTAGTTTCTGCTGCCACCAGGAATTTAAGGAATTCCAGTCCTTCTATCCTTTGCTGCTGGTAGGGTTGCCAAGTCCTTACCCTCTGTATAGAGTCCAGTGCTGGTCCAGGAGTGTGCACGCACGTGTGAAGCGTGCGTGCGCCACAACCACGTCACCTAGAAGTAACGCAACCATGTCGGACACGCCGGGGGCGGGGCCACAGTCAACGCGCCTGACGCGACACTTCCGGGTGACGTGCTGACGCCGGGCATGTTGCGTGCTTTGGGGGTGGGGTTCCCCCCGGGGCCTGATCCGCCAACGGTGGGTAACGGGCCTCTCGGGCGGGGGTTTCCCCGCTCCCCGGGGGGACTTGGCAAGCCTAGCTGCTGGTAATGTGACCCAGAGTCTGGGCTTTTCAGGGATCTATGTGGTCCTGAGGAAAGACGGAACTGAATTCTGGGATAAACTTGAACAAAAAATGATTTATTGAAATAAGAACAAAATATGAGGCTGGTTTATCTGTAACTGTTTGGGAATAAGGGACCTGTAAATATGTCTGGCAAATGTATCACACACAGAGTCCTTTTTTTTGTGTCACTCGGATCCAACACTAACAGGAATCACTGTTTCCCGGACTGAAGGGCAAGGGGGGCGTGGCGCTACTCATCCGGGAGGCTTTCTCCTTCAGGCCACTCCCCGAGACAAAGATTGCTGGCATTGAATGTGTGGGCCTTGTGTGGGAGGCCGAGGAGAGTTTGGCCATTTGGCTGGTGTACCGACTGCCTAACGCACTGGCAAATGCCCTGTCGGGCCTCTTGGAAGGTGTATCTGGCTGGGCCGGAGCACCCCATACTTTTGGTCTTGGGGGACTTCAGTGTCCAGGCAGATGATGCGGCCTCCTCTCAGGCCACAGACCTGGTGTCGTCCATGGCAGCACTGGGACTCTCCCAGTTTGTATCAACCCCCACACATCAAGCAGGCCACATGCTGGATCTGATCTTTGCATCAGGGATTACGGTGGACCAGATTACTGCAAATGCGGTACCATGGTCGGACCACCTGGCCTTGAAGGCCCACCTGGGTATCCCTAACCCTCCCTGTTTAGGCGGCGAGCAGTTTCATGCTCGCCCACGGAGTCGAATGGACCTAAATCCAGGAAGCTCCGCAGGATCGGATTCCCTCTGGCAACTTCTTGGATGTGCTGGCGGAAGACTGGCAATCCCGTCTTTCCGAAGCCATCGACGAAGTTGCTCCCCAGCGTCCTCTTCGCCCCCGTACCAAACTAGCTCCGTGGTATAACCCCGAGCTACGGCGGATGAAACGGGAGCTAAGACGGCTAGAGAGAGGGTGGCGGCGAGCTCATGACGAAGCCACAAGAGCATCCTGTAGGTCGTTTATGAGAAACTATGAGGTGGCAGTGTAGGCTGCGAAGAAGGGAATCTCAAGTTTTCCTCATTCTTAAGCAGGGCTATTTTGGGGCAGGAACGCACAGGAACGGAGTTCGGGCTGGCTCCCAAGTTGGCCACACCCAGCAGGAACTCATTAGCATAATAGGCCACACCCAACAGCAGGAACTCATTAGGATTGGCTACATTAGGGGTGTCTGGCCTAACATGCAAAGGAGTTCCTGCTACAAAAAAAAGCCCTGGGCTTTGACAACAAACAAGGGAAACAGAATAAGAAGCAAAAGGTGGGTGTGGCTGGGTGACCACACTTCTGGTAACATGGGGGTGTGGCCTAATGTGCTAATGAGCTGTGATGATGGGGGTGTGGCCTGATATGCTAATGAGTTTCTGCTGTTGGGTGTGGCCTATTATGCTAATGAGTTCCTGCTGGGCTTTTTCTACAAAAAGAGCCCTGTTCTTAAGTAAAGTATCAGCTGAAATCACCAAATTACGCTTCAGTCTCAGTACTTTATAGTATCATACAGAGGGGCGATTTAAAACTCCTACGTATAGAATGCTCAGTATCAATGTTATCTGGATCTCGGCCATGGCTATATCTATTCCAATTAAATTAGGATGCCCTTTGGGTAAAAAAGAGTCATGCCAAAGTCTTGCATGTCTGAACAGGGGAAACCTCAAGCAATCTGGTACAACGCCTTTAAAAAGTGTCCAGTTCAGACACGTAAACCGACACCATTTGAGAACTAAAAGCCGATGATTACATGTGGGTTTTTAATGCAATGTAGCGCTCCTTTGGGAATATTACCCATAAACCTTTTCCTTAGGGAGTGCAAGAGATTCTTTTCAAAAGAAAGTGCGGCGCCACAAAAGGTTTCCCTGCCCTGTGTCCTCCCGCCCCACATATCCATCACGACTTACCTCTCCGCTGATGAACTTGGAGGGCCAGCTGCCCAGGCTGGTTTGGGGGCTGTCTCCTTCGGTGCCCACAATGGAGATGGAAACTGAATCGAGGGCACCCAAGTGTAAAAAACTGCCCGTGGACATACAGATGGTGTATTTCGCCATGCTACAGCCTGCGGGGAGGACAATTCGGTGCCTTTTGCCTCGTCTCGCAAGGCGGTGGCTGGAAGAGGAAGCTCCAGTCTGTCCCAACCAGCTACTTCAGCCTTCTCTCCTCTGGATGGATTTTTGTAGAAGTGCCAGCCAACATTGGCAAAACAACTCAGCCCTTCTCCAGCTCCACCCCTGTCAGCAGAGGCGGGCTGAGACCCAGGCAGCCTCAGGAGGGGGTATGGGACTGTGACTCGTGCCTGGGATTGTTTCGTTCCCTCCAGCAAGGCTCCAGGGTCACCGGCAAGCAGGAAATGCGGAAGGCGAAGCTTTCCCCCAAACCCCTAGGGCTGCCAACCTCCAGGTGGAGCCTGAAGTTCTCCCTGAACGACAACTGATTTCCAGACTGCAGCGATCAGTTCTCCTGGAGGAAACAGACGCTTCAGGGGGTAGACTTGATCAGGGCTTTTTTTGTAGAAAAAGCCCAGCAGGAACTCATTAGCATAATAGGCCACACCCAACAGCAGAAACTCATTAGCATGTTAGGCCACACCCCCACATTACCAGAAGTGTGGTCATCCAGCCACACCCACCTTTTGCTTCTTATTCTGTTTACCTTGTTTGTTGTCAAAACCCAGGGCTTTTTTTGTAGCAGGAACTCCTTTGCATGTTAGGCCACACACCCCTAATGTAGCCAATCCTAACGAGTTTCTGCTGTTGGGTGTGGCCTATTATGCTAATGCCTTCCTGCTGGGCGTGGCCAACTCGGGAGCCAGCCGGAACTCCGTTCCTGTGCGTTCCTGCCCAAAAATAGCCCTGGACTTGATGGAATCTATGGAATGACATTACAGCGGAGCTCTTTCCCCAGGCACCGCCCACAAATCCCCAGGAATTTGTCAAGCCAGAGTTGGCAAGCACACGTCTGCATGGTAGGGGGAAAAAACACCTTGACTTGATAAACTTTCTGCTTGTTAGGCAGGAGGGTAAGGCATCTGGACAGGCAGGCAGCAACAGGATGATCCAGAGGTAAATTTGCTCATGTTGGAGATAAGGTTTGGAGAGCAGCATGTGAATAATAATAACAACAACAATAACAACAACATTTATTTATGATAATTATGGAGCTGCGGTGGCTCCAGTGGTTAAGACGCTGAACTGCAGGCTGCGGACGGTCGGTAGTTCAGCAGTTCGAGACCCGAGTTGCCGCATGACGGAGTGAGCTCCCGTCTCTAGCTCCAGCTCCTGCCAACCGAGCAGTTCGAAAGCAAGAAATTGCAAGTAGATAAATTGGTACCACTTCGGTGGGAAGGGAACAGCGTTCCGTGCGCCTTGGTGTTTTAGTCATGTCGGCCACATGACCATGGAAACGTCTTTGGACAGCGCTGGCTCTTCGGCTTGGAAACGGAGATGAGCACCGCAACCCTAGAGTCGGATTCGACTGGCTTTCGAGCAAGGGAACCTTTACCTTTATGATAATTATAATTATTAAAATTATTAAAATTAATAACAAAAGAAACATACAAGTCTATTTGCTTTCACTGCTCATGCAGCAAATGATGAATGTGCAAAGAAAAGAGTTCTTGTTTACAGAATGCATTCTGTTCCATCAAACTCGAGAGCTTCAGTTGGGCTTTGAGCTGTCATACCGCTCATAACTTGCCATTCCATAGTAGCAGTCCAGTCCCCAGATGTCAAGCACAGTTTAGGGGTGGCTGCCCTTGGTGCCCACCAAGGTGAGAGAAATCCAGTCTTTAGTGGGTGACCCCAGATAGGTTCCAGTAGACACACGAGCTGTATAGAGAACCATGTTGCAGCTCAGGGGGGTCTGCAGCAGCGTTCCCTCTAAGCTGAGTTAGTGTGAGCCAGCTCACAGTTTTTTAGCCTCCGGCTCACACATTTTTGCCTTGGCTCAGGAAGGATGGTTCCAGGGCAATCTAACTGATGCAGTAGCCAAATCGCTGGCTCGCAGCTTTAATTCCAGTAGCTCACGAAGTAGCATTTTTGCTCACAAGAATCCACAGCTTAGAGGGAGCATTGGTCTGCAGAGAATATTTCTTCTCTCCAATGGATTTCGAAGTGGGAGAGAGAACCGGATGGCATCCCAAACACTCTCCCAAGCAAACTTTATAAACGTCTATAAGGTTTCCAACCTCGGTGTGGGGCCTGGAGATCTGGAATTCCAATGGATCTCCAGGCTATGGAGATCAATTCCTTTGGAGAAAACGGCTGCTGTGGAGGGCAGATTCTAGGGCATTACATATCCCACCACTAGGGCTTCTTCCCTCCCCAACACCTGCCCTCTCCGTGCTCCACCTCCTAATTTCCAGGAATTGGCCAACCAGATTCGGCAATCCTCTGCTGGGGGGAGTGTAAGGGATGGGGGCTGAACGAGCCTATAATTTGCTAAGCCCCGATGAGTGGAAGGGGGCCATGAGTTTGACAGGATCCATCCTTGGAGGAGGAAGGTAGCCTGGTGGGGGTCATTGCCGGCAGCTGCAAGGTTTGGTTATCTCGAGGGAGTGGCAGCAGCCCAGGGGGTTAGATGCAGATTAACCTTTCAGGAGGCACCAGCGTATCCTTGGACGTCGTTGATAAGCTGCCTCTGGAGATGGAACTGGATTCTGTTCTACGGTGATTACCACTGAACTGTCCATGAGGACTTGTCGTATAAGAAGCTGCAGCTTCCCTTTTTAGAATTGCCAACGTACCTTCACCATTCAAATGTTTTACTGCCAACCAGGGCTTTTTTTTGTAGAAAAAGCCCAGCAGGGACTCATTAGCATAATAGGCCACACCCAACAGCAGAAACACATTAGCATATTAGGCCACACACCCCACATTACCAGAAGTGTGGTCATCTGGCCACACCCACCTTTTGCTTCTTATTCTGTTGACCTTGCCAGGGCTTTTTTTGTAGCAGGAAAATGGTTTGCCACGGGCTGCAGACGGACTCGTTCGGTGTGATCGCGCCGGCGCACGCCTGTTCCCTCTGGCCGTCCTCTTTGCAGCGCGTGCCGAAGGATAAAACCCTGGTGCACCACCGTCGCGTCTGATTGCTTAATGGCAGATCAGAATGTGACGGCGCAAATAGCCACGCCTCCCCCCCCTCCCGTGTTTTCCAGCACGTGTGGCCAGGGCCTAAACATGGCAGAACCCCTCGTTTAAAATCCTGGGTAAAGAGGAACATTTCAGCCTAGCATTTGCTGTGTGCTGAGAGTTTCCTGTCTGCTGGCTAGCTACAAACTTATCTACTGAAGCGGAACCCCAAGGTCGGTTGGACCTGACAGGGACTTATTTTGAGTCAATGAAAGCAGTCAATGGGGGGAAGGCCTAAAAGCCGCATCTTCCACCCAGATTTGTTCCATACATTTTTGTAAGTTGTGCCGTTTGGCCTTTAAGATGTTTTCTTAATTGATTTGGGTCCAAAATGTCACTGCCACCTCTTTGGATACTTGCACATTTAAAATTGAGGGGAGGAGGGTTGAGTAGGAAATACAGCCAGTGGGGGAAAGGCTCCAAAGCTGCCGCCTCTTCCCCCCAAATTTGAAGGGTTGCCAAGTCCATCTTCCACCCCCAACGGGGGACTTTGGGGGCGTTCCTGGAGGGGCTGATCCTTTATCTTTTCATAGCAGTCAGAGATGTGCAAATAAAGCAAGGTGAAACTTTTCCCGTGGCTTCCGCCCGTGCGCAGGATCTCCAGAAACGGCAGTTCCCTGCACTTAAAGGAGCCGGCGTTTCCCTTTTAAATGCCAGAACCGGCATTTCCCCTTTAAGAGCAGCCGCGTTTCCCTTTTAAGAGCACGAAACTGGCATTTCCCTGCAAGCTTGCGGAGCTCAGGCTTGGGAGGAAACACGGGTTCCACACACTTAAAGGGAGAGAGATGGGTGGCTGTGGGTGTTGGGGGCGGGGCTTCCCCCACCGGCCATCTGGCCGGCAGCGGGTAGACCCCCCCAAAAAATGGGGGACCCCTGACAAACCGGGGGGGTTGGCAACCCTACAAATTTGTCAAGCATATTTGCCATTTGGCCTCTAAGATGTTTTCTTGATTGATATGTGTCAAAAATGTCTCTGCCTCCTCTCTGGAGACTTGTTCCAGCTAACTCCCAAAAGGGAAAATAACAAAATTATACAGACAACCTTCAAACTTATCCCCAGTAAGAAACAGCCATGAAAAGCCAAGAGCCGTGTCCACTACCAGCAGCAGCAGGAACTGCTGCAGGAAGTCATTCGACAACCTAAAACTGTATAAAGTAGCCATAAAAATACAACTAAGGCCCCGGTCACATGGAGAATTTGCCACGCGAAAGGCACGAATGCCGGGCGGATTTTCGGGACGTGATCACACCGCAACATCTGGCAAGCGTAGCGCACCTGTGACCAACCCGTGGCGTGTTGCCAAAGACGCGCCGTTAAACAGTACCTGCAAAGATCTACTGGCAAATGGTTTGCCACGGGTTGCAGACGGACTCGTTCGGTGTGATCGCGCCGGCGCACGCCTGTTCCCTCTGGCCGTCTTCTTTGCAGCGCGTGCTGAAGGATGAAACCCTGGTCCACCGCCGTCGCGTCTGATTGCTTAATGGCATGGCAGATCAGAATGTGACGGCGCAAATAGCCACGCCTCCCCCCCCTCCCGTGTTTTCCAGCACGTGTGGCCAGGGCCTAAACATGGCAGAACCCCTCGTTTAAAATCCTGGGTAAAGAGGAACATTTCAGCCTAGCACGTATAGTGGAGTCAGCACCAGGCAAGACTTCCCAGGATTACACCAGATCTCCAAACTACACAGAGCAGTTCCCCTACAGGAAATGGCTGCTTTGGAGAGGTCCCTTCCCTCCGCAAACCTCACCCTCCCCGGGCTCAACTCCCAAATCTCCAGGAATTTCCCAGGTCAGAACTGGCAACCCTAACTGGTAATGTGGTTGAGAGTAGGGTGTGGCATGGGCAGGGTGCAGAAACGAGACTGCTAGCATTCAAGTTAGAAAGGTTGAATAAAGGAGTTGTGCACTGCTCCAGATAGAGGCATCAGGATGGAACAAAAGATGGAAAATAAAATGGCAACCAGGACTGGTATCTCCCTGACTAAAGTTGTCCCTAGCTGCCGTGTTTAAAGGAACGGGCACTTACGTCCTAAAGGCCCAAGCTGTCAAAGAAGTTCCGTTACCTTGAGTTCGAGATTCGTGCTTCTTCCCATGGTGTGCCTACATGAGGTCAAAATGGAGAGCACGGGAGTCTCTCATGCCAGCTGGCATCAATCCAGATATAAGAGCAGAGCACAAGAGCTCCAGAGGAAGAAGGAAAGAAGAAGAGTGATTAACACATGGAATTCACTGCCACAGGAGGTGGTGGCGGCTACAAGCATGGACGGCTTCAAAAGGGAATTAGATAAGCATCTGGAGCAGAGGTCCATCAGTGGCTATTAGCTACAAGGGATAGATAGGAACTCTGGGGCAAGTGATGCTCTGTCTTCTTGGTGCTGGGGGGGGCCAACAGTGGGAGGGCTCCTAGTGTCCTGGCCCCACTGGTGGACCTCCTGATGGCACCTGGTATTTCTGGCCACTGTGTGACACAGAGTGTTGGACTAGATGGGCCATTGGCCTAATCCAACATTGGCTTCTCTTATGTTCTAAGGCTTCTCTTCCAGGTCCATGGAATTTACAACTTGTGCCTCCAACAGCTGGGAGACAATTTGTCTCTTCCTGTTTAGCAGGTGAAGGTGACCTAGCTATCCTTTGGGGGGGGGCCTCCCTTGGAGGTGGGATTTCTCCACCCATTTCCCTGCCCATAGGATTGACTGCCTTCACCTGGGTTATGAGGTTACAGCCCACTGATGTGTTCCTAGCATCTTACTAGGCCTGACAGATGGACATTGCTTTCTTACAACAAGGTAGGCCAACCGTAGTCACCTTTAAGAGAAAGTTGTGGCATGTAGGCCAGTCTTCACACTCGGCTTTAATTAATTGTTAATGTTTTATGATGTCTCAGTTGTGTCTTATGTGGTCCTTATCCACACGTGGTTGTGGTAAGAAATTTTAGAAATATAGAAGGCTTGGGTTTAAAAATGAACCAAATACTTTATAAAATCCATGTACCCTGTTTCCCCGAAAATAAGACCTACCCCAAAAATAAGCCGTAGCAGGATTTCTATGCATTTGTGGTATAAGCCCTAGTGTGTCTTCTTGAGAAAAAATAAATATAAGACAGTGTCTTATTTTCGGGGAAACACGGTATCTGTCTCTGTCTTTGCTAGCAAAACAGCAAACAGGCTTGGCCTGCCTCACTGAACCAAACCCCATGATTCTTTGCAAGCGCTTTTGTTCCAGGCAAATCTCTTTCTCGGTCACGCACGCAAAAGTTCACACATTCCATTCCCAGGATCTGAATCAATGTAAATTTCCACAGGTGTGAGACCCACAATACCAATAGCAATAAACTGCAGCTGGCAGGAAAGGCCATTTGGGCAGTGACAGACTTCAATCTGGAAGGCAAACTAACTCCTGAGATACAGGAATTCACACACACCCCTTCCATCTCAGAGATAACATCAAAGAACAGTTTATCTCCCACATTGGAGACACCAGGAAAAAACAATGACACTGTACTGATCCTGTAAATAAAAATGTAACTTTTGTTGTGTGAGAAGCAAGGAAGCAATCTCCTCTAAAACTTCAAAATGTTAATTTACAACTGTAATTTAATTATTGGGGGACCTCTTTGATCATTTCGTATAAATGCTAGTCAGTCTCAACAGACCTTCGCTGGCTCTTGAAGGATCAGGAGAGGTTTTTACTCTTCGGAGACTTTGGGAGTTAGAAGGCCTTTCGTTTTCTGCATGCTTTGGGTGGGATAAAACTTTGCTTGCATGTTTATTTTCTGTGTATTCACTATCAACGTTTAGGAAATAGGATTGTACTGTGTTGGCAGATGGCAGAGCGTCTTGCTAGCCACCTTGCCAGGTAAACCTTTGAATGTTTTTCTTTTAATAAAGATAAGTTTTATTTTAAGAAGAGACCTTTGAGTGTCTCTGCCAGCGCTTAGCGGTTTCCAAGCTTACACCTCTGCCTTTGGTAAGGAGGCAACACTCAGGGGACACACGAACCAAAGGGGGAGTGTGGGTGGCACGGGTAGACGCATTCACAGACACGTGCAGCCACACTTTTCTAGCGACAGTGGTTGCGAAGCAAGACGGACAGACAGACACCCCCCAAGTCTCCAGCTTTGCCTTTTAATTAGACAGTCATGTACAGTCATGTCAAGCAACTACTGCTATTCTGATATGGTACAAAGTAGGAGACCAACCCACCCTCTGCAATGTTACAGTGATTTATATATATACACGCTGGTGCCTCACCCACCCACCCCCATTCCCCCCCACCGATAGCCCCGCTCCCCCTGCCCTGGCCCCTGAGGTCTGCAAAAAACAGCATTGCCAAAAAAATAAATACATATCAATAAAATACCCCGTCATTATTAATAACAGCCAGAAGAATAAAGAAAAAGTACAATTTATACACAGTCTATGAAAATGATAGACAAATTCCGAGGCTAGCCAATCTCTGCCCAGTGGGGAAATGGTGGGCGATCACCACTGCCTGCCCCTTTAAGGAAGTATTTTTGTCTGGTGACAAATAGCAACCATCCCTTTAACGAAATATCATTTAATCGCTCTCTTTCTCCCTCTACATATATATATATATATACACATATATATTAATTGTTCTTTCAAATGTGCCAACTCACTGCTGTCAGAATGACATATTTTTAAAGCAAGTCTGAAACCAGTATTACATTGTACATATTTAGTGGATCTTTGAAATCCAGAGATATTGGTCAGACAACCACTACCAACCTCTCCCTTTCAATTGTCACTCGTACCTGAAGAATCCAGCTTAACAATGGCACCCTAAACAGAGTTACACCCTTGGGCTTAGGAGAGTGTGACTCAGTTTAGGTGGCACTAACATGGGATTACAGAGAAGATCAGTTATGGCCCATCCCTTTAAGACAGACAGTTCATTAAATCATAGAATCATAGACTGTTAGAGTTGGAAGGGATCTTGCAGGTCATCTAGTCCAACCCCCTGCACTCTGCAGGAGCACAGCCAAAAGATAGCCCTACGACAAAAGAGGGTCATCCAACCTGCGCTTGAAAACGTCCAGCAAAGGAGCACCCACCACCTCCGGAGGCAGTCTGTTCCACAGCTCAACCACTCTTACAGTTAGGAAGTTTCTCCTGATATTTAGCTGGTAACGACTCCAGATCACTGCAGACTGTGACAGCAGCCATGAAATTAAAAGACGCCTGCTCCTTGGGAGGAAAGCGATGGCGAACCTAAACAGCATGATAAAAAGCAGAGACATCACCCTGCCAACAAAAGTCCACATGGTCAAAGCAACGGTATTCCCAGGAGTCATGTATGGCTGCGAGAGTTGGACTATAAGGAAGGCCGAGTGCCGAAGAATAGATTCTTTTGAACTATGGTGCTGGAGAAGACTCTTGAGAGTCCCTTGGACTGCAAGAAGATCAAATCAGTCAATCCTAAAAGAAATCAACCCTGACTGTTCCCTGGAAGGCCAGATAATGAAACTGAAGCTCAAATACTTTGGCCACCAAATGAGAAGGGAGCACTCACTGGAGAAGACCCTGATGCTGGGAAAGATTGAAGGTCAAAGAAGACGGGGACAGCAAAGGATGAGATGGTTGGACAGTGTCATCAACGCAACGAACATGAAATTGAGCCAACTTCGGAGGGCAGCGGAAGACAGGAGGGCCTGGCGGGAGCTGGTCCATGGGGTCGCGAAGTTGGACTCGACTGTGCGACTGAACAACAACAACAACGACTCCCTTGTAATTCCCACCCATCTAGTCTTGTAATCCGGAGCAAGAGAGAATAGATCTGCTCCATCTTCTACATGACAGCCCTTCAAATACTTGAAGGCTGCAATCCTGTCCCCTCTAAACCTTCTCTTTCCCAGGCTAACCAGACCCACCTCTTTCAGCCTTTCCTCATAAGACTTGGATTCCAACCCTCTCACCATCCTGGTTGCCCTCTTCTGGACACGCTCGAGCTTGTCAACATCCTTCCTAAAATGTGGTGCCCAAAACTGGACACAGGACTCCAGGTGAATCAGTTAAAAATGTTTCAGTCCACTAACTCGGCAGCAGGTTTTTAAAATGTTATTTTTAATGCAAGATATTTTAAAATCAAGAATGTAATTTCTTTTAAAAAACATGCATGTGATATCACTTTAGAAGGGACTTTCCTTCTGTGCAAGTGAGCAGAGAGGGAATACCTCTCTTAAGACTAAACATGTGTTCATTGTCAAGCACAGGGATTATTAACCGCCCTTCCTACATGGTAAATTCAGAAATCCAGCAGAAGCACAATTTACAACTGCCTTTGTGTTTTCACACCTAGAGACGGGAGGTGGCTGCAAAGCACTTTAAGTGGCCTGTGTACATTTGGTCTAGGTTACACTGTGATGCCTGGATGTGTCTTCTAAGAATAAAGTATACCGTGCCCCTTTCGGAATGATTGCCCATTTCTCATTTGCAAATCTATGCATATTTCATTAATTTAATTGAACTATATTCACCAGACAGAGGTCATAAAACTGTTTTCTGTTCGGTACAGATTAACTAAGGCCCCTGCCACACGGCAGGGAAAACACTGGCCAAAGTGCGGCTTTTAAAAGCCGCACCAAAAAAAGAGACGCTGCGGCGGGATCCCACGATCCCCTGAGCCACGGCGCCGTTGCTCCCCGGCACGATCAGATGCCGGGGAGGAAGAGACGATCGGGAGGGGGAGGCTGCCGAACTGAACATGCTCGAGCATGCGCAGTACGACCAGGGGACGGGGATGCGCCGATGGAAAGACGCGCTGGCGATCCCACGGCCGGCAGTGATGCGGCCCTTTGAAAAAAAAAAACCACCTAGGTAGGTGGTTCTTTTTTGCTGCGGGGTTTGGCCGGGAGGGGCGGATTGGGAACGGGCTGTTGCTGTGGGATCGCGCCCGTTTGCTGCGGCCCCGATCCGTCCCTCTCCCGGCCCAAAACCTCTCGTGTGAACAGGGCCTAAGTACAGTAAGTTTACATATGCACTGGTAGCCCTCTTCTTCAGAGCAAACTTTTCAAGCCTTTAACTGTCCCAAGATCACTCCATGATCTTGCTTTATCTCATGACGAGGCCTCAAAACCTCCAGGAAGAGACCACAGCCTCACGTGTACCACCATTTTGAATTTCAAAATGGCATCACACAAAAGAATGACAGCCTTGACGGAGGAATTTGGGGATCTATCTTGAAAGGTTGCCAACAATGACTATCGTTTGTTCACCTTCCTTCTCATAAAGCAGTGCCTTTTAAGCAATCACCGGCAACGACGAGGGGAAAACTTTTTTCTTAATATATACATATTAAGCAGACATTGCCAGTGACACTGTGTATAATATGATGTAATAGTATGTATAGAGTTCCAAAATGTATGAGATTTTTGTTGCGAACATGTTATGTAGAAAATAATAAAATATTAATTAAAAAAATTTTTTTTTAAATAATCTGTCCAGTTTAGTGTAGTGGTTAAGAGCATGGACTCTATTCTCAGAGAACCATGTTTGATTCCCCACTCCTCCACTTGTAGCTGCTGGTGTGACCTTGGTCAGTTACAAGTTCCTTCAGAGCTGTTCTCTCAAGGGCAGTTCTCGAAAGAGCTCTCTCAGCCCTACCTACCTCACAGGGTGTCTGTTGTGGGAAGGGGGAGGGAAACAGATTGCAAGCTGCTCTGAGACTCCTTTGGATAGAGAAGGGAAGGGTATAAATCCAATCTCCTCCTCCTCCTCTCCTCCTCCTCCTCCATTTTTAACACTCAACCAAAGTTTCCTGGTCCGTCTCCTTCAACACAATTAAAGGATCTTCCTAGCCAGAACTTTCCCACTGTGTCACCTTTTCCCCACCCTAACAATCATTCCCTCCCTTCCAATTATATGAAACTGGGGGAAAATATCCCCAGTATTTCTCAACATTGTTTCATCTTCCCAGTTCCTTCCTGCAGTTCTTCATTTATTTTCAGGCTGCAGCCAGCTCAAATAAGAGCATAGACAATCCACCCCCCACCCCACAACAGATGTTGGAGATTGTTTCTTTGTTAGTGAATCAAACACTTAACTCCATGAAGCTGCCTTATACTGGATCAGACCGCTAGTCCACCAAGGTCAGTATCGTCTACTCGGATGGTCAGCGGCAATTCAGGGCCTCAGGTGGAGGTCTCCATACCGCCCACTACCAAGCCCATTAAAGTGGAAATGCCAAGGACTGAACCTGGGAGTTTCTGCGCGCCGAGCAGATGCGCCACCATTAAGCGACGAACCCTCACCATCGCATCATTTCTGAAGTGATCTTCTTCCCACCCGACATGGCTAGCAGTGGTGACAGATGCAGACCCTCTCCTCTCACCTCTACCTGAGAAGCTGCCTGCCAGGTCACAGCTAAGCAGACCCTGCAGAGCTGACAGAACCACACGAATCACTGCACTGGGGGGGGGGGCGTAGCTCAGTGGCAGAGCATCTGCTCGGCATGCAAAAGGTCCCAGGTTCAAACTCCGGGCACTCCAGTTGTAAGGACCAGGCAAGTTGTTGTTCAGTCACACAGTCGAGTCCGACTCTTCACGACCCCATGGACAAGATCTCGCCAGGCCCTCCTGTTTTCCGCCGTCCTCTGAAGTTTGCTCAGCTTCATGTTCGTTGCATCTATGACACTGTCTAACCATCTCATCCTTTACTGTCCCTGTCTTCTTTGACCTTCAATCTTTCCCAGCATCAGGGTCTTCTCCAGTGAGTGCTCTCTTCTCATTTCGTGGCCAAAGTATTTGAGCTGCAAGAGTTGAACTATAAGGAAGGCCGAGCGCTGAATAATAGATTCTTTTGAACTATGGTGCTGGAGAAGACTCTTGAGAGTCCCTTGGACTGCAAGAAGATCAAATCAGTCAATCCTAAAATAAATCAACCCTGACTGTTCCCTGGAAGGCCAGATAATGAAACTGAAGCTCAAATACTTTGGCCAGGCAAGTAGGTGCGGTGAAAGACCTCTGCCTGAGACCCTGGAGAGCTGCTGCCAGTCCGAGCGGGCAATGCTGACCTTGATGGACCGAGGGGCCGATTCAGTACAAGGCAGCTTCAGGTGTGCATGGAGTTTGCTCTGCGGTAGCCTCAACCTACCCCTGGTTGCTCTTGCCTTAGATTTATCTAATGGCTGCCCGAGAGTTCAGTGTGGCAACTGCCGAACGAATCATAAACGGACTGGGGCTCCAAGTCTCATCAGATCTCGGAAGCTAAGCAGCATGGGCCCCGGTTAGCATTTGAACGGGAAGCCACGAAGGACGTCCAGGGTCACTATGCAGAGGCAGGCAATGGCAAGACCACCTCTGAAGGCCTCTTGCCTGGAAAACCCAGCTAGGTTGCCATAAATATCCCCTATAGGGATAGAACCTGCAATTGTCTCTATAGTGAACCTGATTCAGTTGCTCATATCCTTCTACGCTGTCCCCAATACTCTACCATGCGCAGCTATTTGCTCAGTCCCCGCTTACCTTCCACAAGGAATTCGACTGACAATGATCTTAGGCTGCAGTCACACGGAGCATTAGGCACGCTAGAGAGACGGAAGATAGGCTGATTTTCCGGGCGCGATCTCACCGCCACATCTGGGAAGCGTAGAGCTCCCGTGGCTCAACCGAGGATTCACTCCGAAGATGCGCTGTAAAAAACTAGTACCCACCACACCGGGGAAGCGTAGACCTCCCGTGGCTCACCCGAGGATTCCCGCCGATGCTCGAAGGTACTAGTTTCCGGTAACTGCGGGGCAAGGGCGGGCGTCTGATCGCGTTTCCGGTGGTAGTTCCGGCGCCCGCCCATGCCCCCTCGTATAAAGTTTTTTTTTTCAGCTGTCCATGGGATGCGCACGAGCACCCAACGGGGCATGCGCACACTTTGGTGTCCGGAGAAAAAAACATCCATTTGCCGCACCGCGCTGCTTCTTTGCAGGATTGTGGTGTGCTCAGCACCTCCCCCCTACCACGGGACCTCTATGGGAACTCCACGGGACCGCCACGGTACGTCTGCTGGCGCTACCGCGCGTTATTTTGCCCCGGGGCAAACAGCCACGCTTCCCCCCCGCATTTTCCTGCCCGTGTGCCCGCGGCCATAAAATTCTATTGTCTGATAAGTTCTCGGCAATGACCCTGTCTGTTGCTGAATTCTCAGCTTATGTTTGGAAGTTAAGGGCGCATCAGTCTTAATCCCCCTGGTGCTCATTTGGATTGTTATATTTTTTAACTGAGTTCACTATTCTTGAGAAGTTTAAAAATTATCCCCTGTTGGTGAAACTTGATGTAACTTGTTATGATCTATTAATTCGTTCTATTAATTTATTTGTTCCATTGCCTTCCTTATTGCTCCTGTGTTATGCCAATAAAGGTCTATGTATATATGGTTGCCATAAATCACCTGTGGCTTGACAACACTGTCCACTCCACCACTGATTATATACAGTCTCCAAGGGGGCCCCCGGAAGTGTCCCAGAATTACAAATGAACTCCGGACTACAGAGATATGTCCTCCTGGAGGAAACGGCGGCTTTAAAGGGCGGACTCCACTGAGCTCCCTCCCCTCCCCAAACTCTGCTGTCCACAGGCTCCGCCCCTAAATCTCCAGGGATCTCCCAAACAGAAGTTGGCAACCCCAGCTGCTTTCTCTACTCATGTGACATTGCGAAGCACAGCACTGGGGAAAGCAGAAATAACCAGGGGTCATTTCCTGCGGGAGAGCACAGTAAAAGAGCCCAGTAAAGAGCCCAGGGGGCAGGCACATGCAATGAGCCCCGCCCCCTGCTCCCAGCAGCCCTCAGTCAGAGCAAGAAGCAGCCAGGTAAGTTGCAGAGCTCCCCTCGGCCCCCCGGTCCAAAACAGTCCAGTGGCACCTTTAAGACCGAGTTTTATTCAGGTACAAGCTCTCCCTCCTCTGCGAGGACAGATCTGCACGTTCCCCCCCCCCCCAATAGCTAGCAATCCAGAACAGTCCAGTGGAGCCTGAGCGGTGGGTGCTGCCTCCTGACACGCTTCCGGTAAAGTCAGGGGGTGTGGCCTATGCAAATAATGTATGCTAATGAGTTATGCTAATGAGCTCCTGCACCTCTTTTTCTACTAAATGACCCCTGGAAATAACACCTTTGTAGCTGACATCTAGGGCTTATGGGTTTATCCTTTTTTACTTCCACACTGCAGGAAGATAGGAATGTTTTCCATTATGGAAGAGCTGCAGAAGGGGGCAAATTGGAGTGGAGAAATAACACGGAAAGGATAATGTACCCCCTCCCTCCTCCACTCTTTCTCGACTATAAATTTCCCCTTTGCAAAGCAGGGGTTTTTTTTTAATTGGCATCGTTATGAAGTATACAAGATTATAATGGGTAGTCAGCCAACCCCTTAAGAGAAAAACTCATTTTTGACTGCCATAGTTATTCCCGCAAGGGAATCTTTCCCTCTAGTGGCCGTCTGTATGAACTGCAGTCCAAAGAAGCGCTTAAATACATCTAAAGTGCTTAAATACGGGGTTCCTTGTGCGCGGCTTCATCCACCGTGAAATCTCCAAATGAAACCTGACCCACAGGGGCTCCACGGCTCCCAAGCAGAACTCCCGCTTGCAATTCACCCTGGGGGTGGGATCCCACTTAGCCAGGTCATCACCCCCCCCGAGGGACCACCCCCTTAGAAGTAAACACGGCAGCCTGCTCAGATCTCCCTTCCAGAGAGCCCCTTTGGCAGCATCAAACAAGGCCTTCTTCATATCCATCCTTATTCAGTGACATCACAATTTAAGGATAAGCCCCTCCAGGGTGAAGCAAAGTCTCTGATCAAGGAGCAGCGTGTGGACAGCCACACTTGGATCGGTAAGTCCCATCATGCACGTGGGCTCTACGGATAAAAGTGCAAATGGCCCAAAACGGGAGTCGGCTGAGTCCCAGACGCCATGTGGTTTTTCTGTCCCAGTCCACGCGGCAAATCCCAGGGTAGCCAAAGTCTTTGGACGCTTGGAGAGTGAACGGCGGATCCACGATCGGCAGAAGTTCCGTCGTCACGCACCAGAACCCGGAAAAGAGTAGCAGGAAAGGATGAGCCTGCTCTGGTTCGTACAAGATGGCTGTGGGCGAAGGAGGCCGGGAGCCCCTCAAGCACCCAATCCTGATTCGTCCTCCTTCCACAGGGTCGCTCCTGCCTACCGGCCTCCTCCGTGCATGAAGGGCCTCATCAGAGTTGGTCAGAAAGCTCCAGCAGGCCACTGAGAGTCAGCTGTTGTTTGCACTGGTTAAACAGGAGCAATGAGGTTAGTACTTCTCAAAAGGGCCAGCGTCAGCATATCCGGGG
>NW_015160318.1:173042-184098 GCF_001447785.1 Gekko japonicus
GGCGGGGTGAAGAAGAACGGGGCATGAGGGAGCCTTCTGGTTGGGAGAAGAGGTGAGGTGGGTCGCTTGGAACTGTGCCCAGGGCCCATCAGAACCTGGAGCTGGCCCTGCTGGCCTTAGCTCCCCCACCACCACCCCTTTGGGGGCAAGAGGACGCTTCTCTGGACGATCAGACAGATGTGGAGAACCGAGTAGTCCTTAGAAAGCAGCATGTCAAGAGCAGCTCAGTCCAGAACTCTGCAAAGTGGAGGTGTGGGGCGGGAGAGACCACAGCCACAACTCATCCGTCTGGTACAAGGAGGCTGAAGTTGGTTCCTTATTCGCACTTCCTTATTCATTCCTTATTCGTTACTTATTCGTGTAGTCATTCAGAAACACTAGGGAGAGTGAGTTGGAAAGCTCTGAACCCCAAAATAAGGTCAGACCACCACGTATCATATACCCCCACATTCACAGGACTCTCCCCTTCGAGGGGACACATTCTGTGTGCTGGTCCAAAGCGCGGTTTTGGTGCCAGCTGCTCCAAAGTGCAGTGCCCCTAGGACAATGACACGAGCAGACACTGGGGCCAGCCTGCACCCCAAAATAATCTTTGGGACCACCCCAACTTTCCAACTTACTCCCCCTAGTGTTTCTGAATGACTACATGAATAAGGAATGAATAAGGAAGTGCGAATAAGGAACCAACTTCAGCCTCCTTCTTGTACACCAGTTTTGGTTTTGCTTTTGAGACACCTGGGGGCTTTCCGTTAGCACAGCTTCCTTCAGAGACAGCAAACCAGGTACCCTTCGTACCCCCCCCCCAGCCCAGGCTCACCTCCACCTCACCCTGGCCTCACGTGACACAGCCCCTCTCGGGCTAGATTGCTTGCCCCGGACGCGCTTTCTGCAACTTTATCTTCCGTTCTTCGGGGATCTCTGTCATGCTGATGCCGTGGCTGCTTACCCTGCAGCAAGGAGAGGAAAGAGGAGCATCGTAAAGCAGTTCATGACCCCCACCACAACTGCCCCATCCTGTTTCTAAAGGGGATGGTCTTCTCACCCTCCCAGCAAGTCAGGAGGCGTCGGTATGGGCTTGTGAAATCCCACTCGGCCCGTCAGCCAATAGGTGTCTTCCACGCCTTTCCCCTAAAGAAGAAGAAGAAGAGAAGAGATTGGATTTATACCCCACCCTTCACTACCCAAGGAAGTCTCAGAGCAGCTTCCAAACTCCTTTCCCTTCCCCTCCCCACAACAGACACCCTGTCAGGTAGGTGGGGCTGAGAGAGCTCTTGACAAGAACAGCTCTTATCAGAACTACGGCTTGCCCAAGGTCATCCAGCCAGGTGCAAGTGGAGGAGTGGGGAATCAAACCCGGTTCTCCCAGCTTAGAGTCCGTGCATGTAAATACTTTAATGGCACCCTGGACCTGCTGGTGGTGGATAGGCCTCGCTCCAGCCTGCTAGGACTCTCGTGGTTCGAGGCCCTGGGACTTTCTCTGAATGGAATCCATCAGGTCAGGTCACGGGATTTTGGCGCAGTGTGCACGGAATTTCCCCGCGTTTTTGATGGCACACCGGGATGTTTCTCTGCCCCCCGCCCCATCTCCCTAGATCTAGACCCGGCAGTACGGCCCATTCGCGTCAAGGCCCAGATGCCGCCCCTAGCAATGAAGCCAAAGATCGAGGCCGAGCTAGATCGCTTAGTGGAACAAGGGGTCCTGGAACCAGTCGCTTCGGCACGGTGGGAGACCCCCATAGCCATCCCGGTGAAGCCCAATAACCTATAGGGAAGTAGGGGTGTGTTTTGGGTGGCGGTTTCTTGGGGGATATAAGCCGGCCTGCGAGCTGGCCAAAGTCGTCTTGTTCTGGATAGAATAAAGTACGCTTTGCTGAAATCACTCTCCGTTTACTTTTCAGTGCACTTCACCACTGTTGATTATGGGTGGTGGTGTGGAGAGACAACATCACTTGGGCCACAGAGAGGAGAAGCGTCCCAGCAGGCGACCGCCCAAGCCTCCCCTGGCCCCAATCCAGCAGCTCCGATAGACCCACAAAATGCATGTACACTGGGGTCAACCCCATGCCTTTTAATGTCCGGGCAAGGACCCTACTGTAAACGAGGCAGGCTGTTTGTTCCCCAAAGCCCTCTGGAGACAAAGGTCACGTTCCGGGTTTGTGGGTGGTGCCTTGGACAGAGAGAGCAGCGGAGCTCCAAGAAGACAGGGTGTGATGGGGAGATACCTTGAGCTCTGTTTTGCCACGGATCTCCAGTCTGAAGCCTTCTTTGAGCGAATGCAGGATCTCTACTGTACGTTTGTTGACGTGGATTCGATAAGCTGCAGAGGCCACAAAGGTGTGTTTGTGAGGGGGTGAAAAGTGCTGTTTCGGGCACATGAGCACAAGATTCCTGAAGAAAAGTCACCTGGGATGGGACCTGCTATCCTCTGCAGTAATAGAAGCTTGGGGGGCAGAGGGCTGCAGCGTAGGCTTGCCAAGTCCCCCCGGGGGACGGGGAAAACCCCGCCCGAGAGGCCCGTTACCCGCCGGTGGTGGATCGGGCCCCGGGGGGAACCCCACCCCCAAAGCGCACGACATGCCCAGTGTGAGCACGTCACCCGGAGGTGACGTGATCACGTCAGGCACGTTGGGGCTACAATCATCCAAGGGAAAACTTCCGGGTGACGTCATTGCGACGCGCGCTTTGCTCGCAACGCAGGGACTCCTGGACCAGCGCTGGACTCCCCCACTCTTCTTGGCAACCCTACTGCAGCGCCTGGAATACGAGAAAACCCTGCTCAAGCCCCGGGCCCAGATGGGAAGCACATTCAGGGGCGGGGTGGGGTTGCCTGCTGAGCACAAACTTTTACCCACTCCGAGTCAGGGTTACTCACGCAGGCCTGTGGACTCCATCCGGGAGGCGGTGTTGACAGTATCCCCAAACAGACAATATCTTGGCATCGTCAGCCCCACCACGCCAGCCACGCAAGGCCCTGTCAAGGAAAACAGCCATATGTGGCCATGACGACTTAAGACCACAGCTCTAATTTAACAGTTCTTTCTAGGGTTGACGACCTTCAGGAGGTGCCTGCAGATCTCCTGGAATTCCCACCGATTTCCAGACCAGGGGGATTCGTTCCCCTGGAGAAAATGGCTACCCCGGTGGCCTACGATTCTTGGTGAAATCCCTCCTCAAATTCTCCCATCCACAGGCACTGCTCCCAAATCCCCAGGAATTTCCCAGTTCGGAGTTGGCAACCCTCGTTCTGTCCTGTCCTGAGTGTCCACGTTTCCCTCCTGAGGCAGACGCGCCTTAAGGAGAGACAGATCACGGTGTGCAGCGCCACCACGCACAGGCAAGGCCAAGCTCTGGGAGGCCTTTAGCACTACCTATTGAGATATATGTCAGAGTGATAGAGGTAGCAAGCAGTTACTATAGATCAGTTTGATCTGTTTGTCAGACCTAGCTGTCATGCTAGTAATCATGTAATGACAGCCAGGTGTTTCTAGCAGGTGTTGCTCTTTCAGGTCTTGCTAGAGTTAGTGATTACATCACCTTGTTAGAGATTGGCTGGGGTTTAGCATAATAGCTATCAGCTTGGTAAGCTGGAGGGGACTCAGTTCTCATAGACTAAGGCATGACATGCTGTTCAATAGCCTGTAAATATCTCTATATATTCACCTTTATAACTATATAAACTCTCTGTGCACCTTCATAACCGGTCAGTCTCCTGCTTTTTATTTACAACACCCAATACTACCATGCAACAAGCCAGCCTTCACTGCAACCAACCTGAGTGCAGGCCGATGCGAATCCGTACGGGCAGCTCTGGCATGTGACGCATCCTGAAGGTCCCGACGGCGCTGAGGATGTCCAGTGACATGTTTGCGATCTCAGCTGCATGCCGGTTCGCATTGCGTTTTGGAAGTCCTGACGCCACCATGTAGGCATCGCCGATCGTCTCCACCTATTGGTAAAAGAGCGGCCATCTTGGAGGGGAGAGATGGAAATGGCAGCAGAGCCCAATGCAGCTAGGCACACGGGAGGCTAGCAGAGGTGGAGTATGGGAGGAAAGCAACACCTTTCAAAGCAAAAAAGGAAGCTCTTCTTCACCCAAAAAGTGATTCACACCTGGAATTCACTGCCACAGGAAGTGGTGGCGGCTACAAGCATGGACGGCTTCGAGAGGGGATTAGATAAGCATATGGAGCAGAGGTCCATCAGTGGCCCCTATTAGCCACAAGGTATAAATAGGGGCTCTGGGGCAAGTGATGCTCTGTATACTTGGTGCTTGGGGGGGGGGGTCAACAGTGGGAGGGCTTCTGATGTCCTGGCCCCACTGCTGGACCTCCTGATGGCCCCGGGTATTTCTGGCCACTGCCATCCACTCCCACCAGGGCAACCAAGGGGTGGTCTTTGCACCATGGAAGGTGGGCAGGAGTTGTTGTCGCTGCAGAAGCCGGCTGCCCAAGCCCCAGATGGTATAGATAGCCACAAGCAATGTTCCCTCTAAGCTGTGGAGTCTTGTGAGCAAAAATTCTACTTTGTGTGTTACTGTCATTAAAGTTATGAGCGAGCGATTTGGCTGCTCCATAAATTAGTTTGCTCTGGAGCTCCATCCTTCCTGAGCGAAGACAGAAATGTCTGAGCTGGAGGCTAAAAAACTGTGAGCTAGCTCACACTTTCTCAGCTTAGAGGGAACACTGGCCACAAGGTATAGATAGGGACTCTGGGGCAAGTGATGTTCTTTCTTCTTGGTGCTTGGGGGGGGGGGCAGGCAACAGTGGGAGGGCTTCTGGAATCCTGGCCCCACTGGTGGACCTCCTGGTGGCACCTGGTATTTTTGGCCACTGTGTGACAGAGTGTTGGACTGGATGGGCCTTTGGCCTGATCCGACATTGGCGTCTCTTATGTTCTTATGTTCACCTCCTTTTGTCAAGACACCATGGAGAACCCAGGGAGGTGGATGCGGAGGCTGCTCCTTCTCCAGTGAATCTCCTCAAACGAACCACACCGGGAGACTCTTGGGATCCCTTAAAATATCGCTCTCAAGCTCTTCCTCCTCCTTGCACACCAAAGCACAGCCAGGTCCAGCAACAAGGCCGGTGTCAGCCTACTCTGACGCGGGGTGGCTGCCAGGCCCCAGGACGTCTGGTGGGGCCCACTGCCACTGACCCCTATGCACCCACCTCTCCTCCCACCAGACTATATCCATGCTGTCGTGTACCCAGAGTCCTTGAAGAAAGGCCTGTGGGTGGTGCACTATGATGGCACTCTTGGGGGCTCTTGGCCCTTGGGGAAAGGGTGCACAGGTGGTAGAGGCAATGGCGCATGGGGGGTGGAAGGGCTAGCAAGCAGGAGCAAGGTGCACAGGCAGGTGGAGGGCACGCAGGTGCGAGCGTGAAAAGGAGCACATTGTCAGGATCCACAGCCAAGCAACCAAGTACATGCTTCTGAGAAGGTTACATGTTTATTGATAAGCCATAGATGCAGTAACATGAACACTGTTAAGAATGGCGGGTTACCTAAGCGCATACTAGGATATAGGGTATTCGTATACACGAACACACCCCATGTAGTACCCAATCTCAGCACCTCCTTCTCTACCCGAGATGAGTGATGGAGAGGGGAAACCACTTCCTACGGAACCCGACGAGCCTAAGGAGCCTAAGGAGCCGGACGATGAAAGGAAAACCCCGGGGACCACAGCCTCCGTACCGGTGTCTACAAGACATATCAACTCCTCCAGTGGCCTTGAGAGATATGCGTTGCAGCGAAGATGCAATTAAGCGCAAGGGAAGGAATGCACAGTAAAGAGAAACATACACCATACTATCGGCAGCTCAGCTGACACACATGCGGGGCCAGTAATGGGGAGATGGGGGCTCAGGGCACTGTCTGCCCAGGAGCCCCCAAAACCTGGAACCAGCCCTGTCTAGCAACTCCACGCTTGGTGAGCAGAATGGGATTTGCACTTGTTCTTACCAAGACTCAGCGTCCTCCTGCTTCCTTTCCCTCACACCTTGGCCTCCCCAGCACCTATCCCTCTCTCCATCCTCTGGCGCTCAACGTAAAGATGGCCAAGAGCACAGATTACAGCACCTTATAAACATCATGGGAGCCGATGATGGCGTCAAAGAGGGTGTAAAGATCGTTGAGGAGGTCAACCACCTCAATGGGTTCGCTCATGGCTGAGATGGTGGTGAAGCCCACAATGTCGCTGAAGTACAGGGTCACCTCTTCAAAATACTCCGGCTCCACTGGAGCCCCCGTCTTCAGGGCCTCGGCTACTGACCTGGAGGGATCACAAGCAGAAATATCAGTCAGCCCACTTGGATGCCTGGAAGGCTGGAGGTGGCCGAACGTTTCAGAGTGCCATGCACTTCCAGTAACGGTTAGACTTTATAACAGTCAGGGGTCATTTCCTGCAGGAGCGCACAGGAGCAGAGCTCCGGCAGTAAAGAGCCCAGGGGGCGGACACATGCAACAAGCCCCGCCCCCTGCTCCCAGCAGTCCTCAGTCAGAGCAAGAAGCAGCCAGGTAAGCTGCAGAGCCCCCCCCCCGGCCCCCCGGTCCAAAACAGTCCAGTGGCACCTTTAAGACCAGGTTTGATTCAGGTACAAGCTCTCCCTCCTCCGCGAGGACAGATCTGCACGTCCCCTCCCCCCCAATAGCTAGCAATCCGAAACAGTCCAGTGGAGCCTGAGTGGTGGGTGTTGCCTTCTGACACACTTCCGGTGATGTCAGGGGGTGTGGCATATGCAAATGAGTTATGCTAATGAGTTATGCTAATGAGCTCCTGCACCTCTTTTTCTATGAAATGACCCCTGCTAACAGTGGTCCACGCCCTCTTTGAGCCTGTGGGCACCTTTGGAATCCGGACAGGGTGGTAGGCGCAACCACACAAATGGCTGCTGCAGGAGGGAGAGCCGAACACAAAATGACCGCCACAAGCGGTGGAGCCACATACATGGAGGAGGCCCAAGTGCCGGGGAGAAGAGGGATAATTTAAAAATACACTGGGGAAGAAGGGTGAAAGAGAAGAAAATCGACACCGTGGTGGCAGCTGCCACTGGAACAATGCTATAACCAGCCTGATCTTCAGTGGCAAATCAGAAGCTCTGCTTGGCAAAAGTCCCACCCGCTTTCTAAAAACAATTGGGGTGCCAAAATAGGCATCAGTGGGCACCATTTATTTATTTATTTATATTTGAATTTATATCCCGCCCTACCCCGAAGGCTCAGGGCGGCTAACAAGGGCACCATGTGCCGAGGTTAAAACAGTAAACACATAGTTTAAAAACAATAAATTACAATAAAATACTATAACAAATTTACAAACAGATTTAGACAAGACGGGTAGATCTTAACTTCCAAACTACTTCCTAAGATCTTATTATCTAAGCCGTGCCCACGGGCACCCTATTGAGGACCGCTGCATTGCATTTATGCAGTGCTGGCAACACACACTTTCTGCCCACTATCTTGTGCTTATCTTTAAAACAGCCCAGTAAAATAGGACAGAATTTATCCCTTAGGGGCTGGGGCAAAAAAAAAGCCGCCTTAACGAATCCTTAGTAGAGGCAAGATTTGAACCGGAAGCCTCAAAGGTCACCGTTTCGTCTCTTTCCCACTTTGCAATCCCGATCCAGAACTAATCTTTACACTTCAATACAGTCTTCAAAGTCCACGGAAAAGACGCCCGAATGCTCAACATTTTACACAGATTCGAAATTCGGCAGCACCTCTAAATTAGAAACCTTTCAAAGTGGCTTAAATTTTTTTGTAAACTTCTCATGTTAATAAATTCTGAGAACATTGGGGGACAAGCACATACAAAGTCCACGGAAAAGACGCCTGAATGCTCAACATTTTACACAGATTCGAAATTCGGCAGCACCTCTAAATTAGAAACCTTTCAAAGTGGCTTAAATTTTTTTGTAAACTTCTCATGTTAATAAATTCTGAGAACATTGGGGGACAAGCACATATTTCATAAAATTCAGTTATAGCTGCCCTTCTCTCCTACCCCAATCCAATAACATCCTCAATCGTCACAGCACGTTTTAAACATTGAAATGATGAAAACAGAAATGCAAAATCTGAGGCCGAAGAGAATTGGCTCGCGTGCCCCTCTTTGATGCGTTTCGGCTTGGTTTTATCAGGTTGAAGTAGAATGACAGGTAGCGGGTGGGCTTTGGATGAGCCGAAGAGCCCTGCTCCTGAAGCTTCTTAGATGGTAGAGGGGCATTTCTGCTGGATCCCCACCTGGCAAGACCTTCCACTGGGCAAGTTCTAAAGTGTGTCCGCATGCCACGGATGTCTGCAAGCAAGCACATTCTAGCTCTGAGCTGGGCTGCTCCCTTAATGCATGAAGCTGCCTTAAGCTGAATCAGGACATAAAAAAAATAAGGCCAAGGCCGATGGTGCGAAATCAGATAAAATTATATTTTATTACTCAGTTAAAATTCCCAGAAATTCCCTACCCGTTTCACCGACAGGCTTTGTCAGGGGAATCTGTTCGTCTTGCAAGACGAACAGATTCCCCTGACAAAGCCTGTCGGCGAAACGGATAGGGAATTTTGGGGAAACTTAACTGAGTAATAAAATATAATTTTATCTGATTTCGCACCATCGGCCTTGGCCTTTTTAAAATCTCCTGTGACTGGTAAAGGTAAAGGTAAAGGTCCCCTTGCTCGAAAGCCAGTCGAATCCGACTCTAGGGTTGCGGTGCTCATCTCCGTTTCAAAGCCGAAGTGCCAGTGCTGTCCGAAGACGTTTCGGTGGTCATGTGGCCGGCATGACTAAACGCCAAGGCGCACGGAACGCTGTTCCCTTCCCAGTGAAGTGGTACCTATTTATCTACTTGCAATTTCTTGCTTTCGAACTGCTAGGTTGGCAGGAGCTGGGGACAGAGACGGGAGCTCACGCGTCATGCGGCACACGTGGGTCTCGAACTGCTGAACTACCGACCTTCCACAGCCTGCAGTTCAGCGCCTTAACCACTTGAGCCACCGCAGCTGGTGACTGGTGCGGACCTTTTATTTTCCTCTTCTACTGAATCAGACCATTGGTCCATCGAAGTCAGTTTTGCCTGTTCAAACTGGCAGCAGCTCCCCCGAGGTCTTTCATTTCATCTACCAGCTGGTCTTTTTTTAACTGGAGATACCAAGGATTGAACCCAGGACACTCTGCATGCCGAGCAAAGGCTCTACCACTGAGCCATGGCTCCTTCCCTCCTAACATGGTTCTGTCTGTAGTGCTTGAAAACTCCCCTCCTACAAGTGAGGAATGATGGGGAGATCCAGGGGTCATTTCCTGCGGGAGCGCACAGGAGCGGAGCTCCGGCAGTAAAGAGCCCAGGGGGCGGGCACATGCAACAAGCCCCGCCCCCTGTTCCCAGCAGCCCTCAGTCAGAGCAAGAAGCAGCCAGGTAAGTTGCAGAGCCCCTCCCGGCCCCCTAGTCCAAAACAGTCCAGTGGCACCTTTAAGACCAAGTTTTATTCAGGTACAAGCTCTCCCTCCTCTGCGAGGACAGATCTGCACGTTCCCCCCACCCCCCAATAGCTAGCAATCCAAAACAGTCCAGTGGAGCCTGAGCGGTGGGTGTTGCCTTCTGACACACTTCCGGTGATGTCAGGGGGTGTGGCATATGCAAATGAGTTATGCTAATGAGTTATGCTAATGAGCTCCTGCCCCTCTTTTTCTACGAAATGATCCCTGGGGAGATCTAAAGTCCTACTGATAAGAAAGGAGGTGTAGCTGGCCAGACGTCTAGTAGCATCCCCAAGTGCTCTCTTTCTGCTTCTTCTTCTTCTTCTCTCTCAGGCAGCTAATCTTCCCTGTTCCTCCCCCTCCCAACTGCCCAGGAAGATTAGCCATCAGAGGAGAAATTACCAGGGAAGGAATAAGGCCAACCTCCTTCCTCACGAGTATGACTTCAACCTCCTCCAACTTTCCGTGCCTGCAGGAAAGGGAGTCTTTCAGAAATCTGAACAAGCAGAGGCAGGCTTTGTTTGTTCAGCCATAATTGCAAGGATTAAAAAGAGAGAGAGATGAGAACCGTAAAGCACTTTGCATATCAAACAGCAACAGCAGAGATAAACAGAACTCAAGAACAGGTTCTCTGAAACAGCTGTCAGATCTTCAGCCCATACCTGGCAATACCCACAGCAGAGGCTGATTATAAAGGGCATTAATGACAGCACTACAATGAAGAGAGACGTCATAAAAGGTCAAAGAGGGTCGTCGCTAATCAGTTTTGTAGCATTAGTGGCTGAGCTTCAACAAAAATAGGGGAAACACCCCCACTGGCAGAGATAACCCCTGGAAACTCAGGGTGCTGCTGAAATCCTCTGGGACCCCAGGATTGCAAAGTCTCCTGCTATGAATGTTTTACCATAGAGTTTCCAGTGATTCCTAGAGTGACGTGACATCACTTCCGGTTTTGTGTGCAACACCTGTGCCTCCCCATGTCCTTGGGCCACATCTCCCGCAGGGCGCCAGGCACTGGCTGGCAACCCTATGGGAGCTACAAAAAGGCAAAAAGGGCACAGCAATCTGAATGAGCAATGTTACAAAGAAATGCTGCTATATGTTCATAAGTTTACAGAATTATGACAATAAACTGAAGACATTTCCATGATGTTTAAATTCCAATTGTCTTCTTTATTCCACAGATCTAATCAGTACATGACGAACATCTCGAGTTTCTGGAGTTCGTTTCGCAATCTTTATCAAAATTCTGTTTTGCTGGACTTTTTTCTTTCCAAAGCAATCCACTATAAGGAATCTGTATTTCAAAAAGGCTAAGAATAGCTCTCAAGAAAACCACAACTTCTTTAACCACGGATTTCAATTTTTGAAATTCTTAGCCTTTTTGAAATACAGATTCCTTATAGTGGATTGCTTTGGAAAGAAAAAAGTCCAGCAAAACAAAATTTTGATAAAGATTGCGAAACGAACTCCAGAAACTCGAGATGTTCGTCATGTACTGATTAGATCTGTGGAATAAAGAAGACAATTGGAATTTAAACATCATGGAAATGTCTTCAGTTTATTGTCATAATTCTGTAAA
>NW_015160318.1:185256-187551 GCF_001447785.1 Gekko japonicus
GGGGGTGTTCAGACCTGGCCAACTTGCCTGCAGGCTTACCAAGTACTGACCGTGATTCGGAGGGGGACACATACGTCTTCCCGGGACCCTTCCCGCGCGGAAAACAGACGCGCCGCACCATGCTGTCGCCAGGAAGTGACGCTGGGCGACGCTCTGGCAATGGGGCTGGAAACTCGATGGTACCATCGAGTTTCCAGCCTCATTACCAGAGCGTCACCCGGCATCACTTCCTGGCAACGGCATGGTGCGGCGTGGGTGTGTTACAGGGAGGAATGTTCCGGCCAGGGATCATGTGTCCCCCGCTGAATCACGGTAAGTACTTGGCAGGGGTCGTTTCCTGCAAGAGCGGAGCTCCGGCAGTAAAGAGCCCAGGGGGCGGGCACGCGCAACAAGCCCCACCCCCTGCTCCCAGCAGCCCCAGGCCATGAGGAGCAAGAAGCCCTTTCCTTCCTTACTTACTTACTTCCCTCCCTCCTTCTTTCCTTCTCTTTTTTCCCTCCTTCCTTCCTGCACATATCTGTGCATCCCTCCCCCCCAGCTAGCAATCCAAAACAGTCCGGTGGCACCTTTAAGGCCAAGGTTTATTCAGGTACAAGCTCTCCCTCCTCTGCTAGGGCAGATCTGCGCGTTCCCTCGCCCCCGATAGCTAGCAATCCAAAACAGTCCAGTGGAGCCTGAGCGGTGGGTGTTGCCTTCTGACAGCTCTTATCAGAACTACGGCTTGCCCAAGGGGTGTGTGGCCTATGCAAATAAGTTATGCTAATGACTTATGCTAATGAGCTCCTGTACCTCTTTTTCTACAAAATGACCCCTGGTACTTGGTAACCCTACTTGCTTGTCTATTGCCACCTCCCATGTAGGAGTCCATGGACAAGCTGCTATCATTGCCTCTGGCCAGGTCCGAACCAACCTCCCCCTGCCCCACTGGCAGCATTAAAGGGGCTTGCCCCGCTCGGTTTGCTTCCGGGCCGTTTAGATGTCCCGCCCTGTTTGAGTTGTTTGCTCCTTTGTTACTCAACAAACCTTGTCCCCACCATACTTGGTACCCCCTTCAGTAAGACCGCATTGGTCATTCCAGCAGCACCGAGAAGCCGAGCCCTACTCAAGACCCATCTGCTCCATACAACCAAGGACAATCCTGCTCCAGCTTCATTAAGGACAATGGACAATCAACACCGTTCGGTTAGCCCTGTTCCCACCCAAGCACACACAAACATACTGTGTCAGTTCACACCCCATTTCAGATCCCCCAATGCAGCCGTGTGCAGCACCCCAAGGCTCATGCAAGCCAAGGCCCCAGTATCTCACAACTGTATCCGCTTTGTGCAACAAGAGCCACCCTTGTGTACTGAAATGGGGAATACAACTCTTTTGGAGAAACGTGATAACTCAGATAAATGAGATCACCAGGCAGACATCACCATGTAATCCGGAAGTAGTCTCGCTTAATTTCTGGAACGATTATTTCAACGTTACTAGCTGCAGCTAGGTTAACGATAGCAGTGGCTTGGAAATCTCCCTCTCTCCCTACAATTTCAGCGTGGCAAGAGTTTATAATGGCAAAAATTACGGACTCCTTGATGAGAGCGAATAACAGTAACACTCCAACATATACCAAATTTGTTAGGATTTGGGCTCCTGTGTTAGACTACATGGTAACGAAGGATATTCTCCTGGTTAAGAAGATTTATCATAAATGGTTATATTTATAGGTTGTTGCAGGTAACTTAAAACAGTCAGACTCACAGTAATTCATTAGTGCTGTACGGTGCGAGATGCAGCCGTGTGCAGCACCCCAGGGTCCATACAAGCCAAGGCCCCAGTATCTCACGACTGTATCCACTTTGTGCAACAAGAGCTTCCTTTAAAGCCACCCTTGTGTACTGAAATGGGGGATTCATCGCGTCGGTGCTGAGAGGCAGTGCTGAAGCCGAAAAGTAGCCCCGCCACTCGTCCCTGCCCTCTGTGTACCTTCAGCAGGCATATCCACCATACAGTAGGGAGCTGCGCGGCATATGACTTCCTGCATAATTATTGAGATGCTGTAGACATCTCCCCGAAATGTGCCTCTTCGTTCCAACGATGGATCCCGCAGCATTTCTGGGGCTGTCCAGAACCGATCTAGAAAGGAAAATAGAAAGCAAAACTCCTCATCCCTGTCACCAGGGGTCATCTCCTGCAGGAGCGCACAGGAGCGGAGCTCCGGCAGTAAGGAGCCCAGGGGGCGGGCACATGCAACAAGCCCCACCCCCTGCTCCCAGCAGCCCTCGGTTGGGCCACGATGAGCAAGAAGCA
>NW_015160318.1:188110-189192 GCF_001447785.1 Gekko japonicus
TCCGGCTGGCTTCAGAGCTGGCCACGCCCACTACAGCCAAAACCTCTGCATGTGTGGCTACAGAGTGACCCCCCAACGACTCCGAGGTGGGCGGGCCAGGGGGGCCTGGAAGGATCGGGGAGGCATTTAAATGCCTCCCTATGCCTTCCCCAGGCTGTCCAAGGGCCAGCTTGCCCGGGCAAGCCAAGGGAAGCCACGGGGGTGTGGCCTAGCATGCTAATGAGATGCACTGTCAGGGGTGTGGCCTAATATGCTAATGAGTTTCTGCTGTTGGGTGTAGCCTATTATGCTAATGAGTTCCTGCTGGGCTTTTTCTACAAAAGAAGCCCTGCTAAATCCTAAAGGGCAGCTTTGGCTACGTTGTGCTAGTTTTGGTTCGGGGGCCGCTGACGGCTGATCTCATCGGCTCGGTGTCACCGGTGGACAAATATGGCATAAGTTGTTGTAGATTTTCCGAGCTGTGTGGCCGTGGTCTTGGCACTATAGGACCTGACGTTTCGCCAGCAGCTGTGATAATGCCGAGACCACGGCCACACAGCCTGGAAAATCTACAACAACGAATGAACTCCGGCCATGAAAGCCTTTGGCAACAAATATGGCATAGTTCAACATTTCCCACCAGGTGTCAGCTAAGCTGCCATGAAGAGAGAGAGACGTTCTGATTGTTATGCATTCCTTCCCATGCGCTTCATTGCTTCCCAGCCGCAACACTTATCTGTAAAGAGGTACTGGAGGAGTGTGGTGTCTACCTTCCGTGGGATCGTTCTGGTCCCCAACTTGGCTGCCATTAGAGATTATTCCTGTTTCCCGCGCACGGGAGCCCATCTAATTGGGTATTGTTGGGGGGGCGCATACGAATGCCCTATATCCTATTATGCGCATTCCTAACAGTGTTCATGTTATTGCATCTATGGCTTTTCAAAAAAAGTAAAATCTTCCTGGAAGTGTGTACTTCATTGTTTTGCTGTGGATCCTGATATTCTGTTAGGAATCCTTCATACCCTATCTCAGCGCCTCTCTCCATATCTTTAAAGAATCATGGAAATGTGAACAAAAAATAGTATACATAGTCATAGAAAAAT
>NW_015160319.1:0-8713 GCF_001447785.1 Gekko japonicus
GAACCTTTACCTTTACCTTTTTACCCACTCATTGCTTATATAGCAGAAGCTGAAGTGATACCAAAAAACCCCTCTGTATAGACTGCTGATGTATTTTTGATCCTAATCTGGACAACAGTACATTTTGTTACTTTGACATGGGCAGGGGTCATTTCGTAGAAAAAGAGGTGCAGGAGCTCATTAGCATAACTCATTTGCTCCGCTCCTGTGCGCTCCTGCAGGGTATGACCCCTGGACATGGGTAATATATTTATCAAAACAATGTTTAAGACTGCCTATTTAATGAAATTTAACAAAATCAACCCTGACTCAACCCTGACTGTTCCCTGGAAGGCCAGATAATGAAACTGAAGCTCAAATACTTTGGCCACCCAATGAGAAGGGAGCACTCACTGGAGAAGACCCTGATGCTGGGAAAGATTGAAAGTCAAAGAAGATGGGGACGGCAAAGGATGAGATGGTTAGACAGTGTCATAGATGCAACAAACATGAAATTGAGCAAACTTCAGAGGACAGCGGAAGACCGGAAGGCCTGGCAAGATCTGGTCCATGGGGTCGCGAACAGTCGGACTCGACTGTGTGACTGAACAACAACAACATTCAACGAAATTAACAAAATTTAGAAACTAAAGAACTAGACCTCACCTTAGACAAATTTAGTATATAGTTTAAGACTCATTTTTATCTGTACTATATAAATTAGAAGAGAAGAGATTGGATTTATACCCCGCCCTTCACAACCCGAGGGAGGCTCAGAGCGGCTTACAAACTCCTTTCCTTTCCCCTCCCCTCCCCACAACAGACACCCTGTGAGGTAGGTGGGGCTGAGAGAGCTCTTTCAAGGACTGCTCTTGAGAGAACAGCTCTTGTCAGAACTATGGCTTGCCCAAGGTCATCCAGCAGCTGCAAGTGGGGAATCAAACCCTGTTCTCCCAGATTAGAGTCCGCGCACTTCACCACTACACTTAACCGTGCACGTAACCACTTTATATTACATGCTCAAAATATGTTTACAATAGTGAACTAAACTGCCGTTATATATTAACAAAATACTTATATGTATGCGATATAAATGTAAACACTTTGATTGCTATGTAACTATCCAACATTTTGACACAAAACATTTTGACACACTTTTTTTAAAAAAGTGTGATTTAAAGGACAAACTATCCTTCTTCAGTCACAATAATTGTGCATTGGAGAAGGTGGAGAGAGAACCTCAGAAAGACCGAGCCGATAGGGAAGTCTCACTGGCGCCCCCTGCCTTTGAAAGTTTTGTATACGTCCCTCAGATGGAACCTTCTGGGAATCTAAATCCAGACACAAGTCGTCGTCCCCCCCCACACACACAAACACTGGGGGTGGTTCTTTGCTCAACATCAGAACTGTCTTCCATGCCAGACTGTCTTTTAACACTTGAGTCCAAGAAGCTGCTAAGGAGTAGAGCTGTCAACCTCCAGGTGGGGCCCGGAGATCTCCTGCTATTAATTTTGAGACCCAGTTTGGAGTAGTGGTTAGGAGCGCGGACTCTAATCGGGGTTTGATTCCCCACTCCTCCACACTCAGTCAGTTGGGCGACCTTGGGTCAGTCACAAGTTCTCTCAGGAGCTGTCCTCTCAAGAGCACTCTCAGCCCCACCTACCGCACAGGGTGTCTGTTGTGGGGAGGGGAAGGGAAAGGAGATGGTAGGCAGCTCTGAGACTCCGAGTGAAGGACGGGGTATAAATCCAACCTCCTCCTCTACTTCTTGTCACAGTTCTGTTAGAGCTGTTCTCTCAAGGGCAATTCTTTCAGAGCTCTCTCTCTCAGCCCTACCTGCTTCACAGGGTGTCTGTTGTCAGGAGGGGAAGGGGAAAGGGGATTGAAAGCCGCTCTGGTACTGAAGGGCGGGGTATAAATCCAATCTCTTATTCTTCTACAACTGATACAGGGCTTTTTTTGTAGAAAAAGCCCAGCAGGAACTCATTAGCATAATAGGCCACACCCAACAGCAGGAACCCATTAGCATATTAGGCCACCCCCATGACAGCACAGCTCATTGGCATATTAGGCCACACCCCCATGTTACCAGAAGTGTGGTCATCGAGCCACACCCACCTTTTGCTTCTTATTCTGTTTACCTTGTTTGTGGTCAAAACCCAGGGCCTTTTTTTGTAGCAGGAACTCCTTTGCGTGTTAGGCCACACACCACCACGCCCCCGGCTCAGGGGGTAAGGCCCGAGCGGCTTACAGCCGCTGGGCCTCGCCAATCTCCCTGCCGCCTCCTCCCCCCCGGCTCCGAAGCGAGGCCTGAGTGGCTTGTAGCCGCCGGGCCTTGCCGGTCTCCCCCCTCAAGTGTCACCCTCCCTCCCCAGCAGTGGTAGCGAGGCCGGCTGGCCCGCCAAGCTTCCCCCTCCCTCCCTCCACAGCAGCGGCATCGGTGAGGCCAAGCCTTCTCCCGCCCTCCCGTCCCCTGTGGTGGTAGCGGCGAGGCAGTTCACAGTGTATTCCCTGCGCATGCACAGGGGACGCTCTTTTACTTTTGGGGGGATTTAAATATCCCCCCAATATTTTTTTCACCTTTTCAGACTTTTGTGCACACCTGGGGACTGCCCCAAGCGTGCAGAAAAATCTCCCTGCCCCTAGGTGCCCCCGATGTGCGGATTTAGATATCCACATGCAGGGGGAGCCTTTCACTATTAGTATATAGATTGAAGTCCCTCCCCAAACCCCGCCCCCCCCAAGGCTCCATCCCCCCAAATCTCCAGGTATTTCCCAACCCAGAGCTGGCCACCCTAGGTTGGGACCAGTGTTCCCTCTAAGCTGAGTTAGCGTGAGCTAGCTCAGTTTTTGAGCCTCCAGCTCACACATTTGTGTCTCAGCTTGGGAAGGAGAGCTCCGGAGCAAACTTATTTACGCAGTCGCGAAATCGCTCGCTCACAACTTTAATGCCAGCAGCTCTCAAAGTAGAGGTGTTTTTGCTCACAAGGCTCCACAGCTTAGAGGGAAGCATTGGTTAGAACCAACTCAACGACTGGCACAGGCAGTCAGGGCCAAGAGCAGATTCGGGCCAAGTTTTTGAAAGACAGGTGTCAAAGCAGCAGCACAAGGCTTGGAGACTTCCAGCTGGTTGTCGCTTAGGCAACGGTGATCTTCAGAGGCTTTACGAATGCCGGGGGGGGGGGCACATGAGACAGAGTGGATCTGGGCCGTCTTGTTTTCTTTCCAGTTTGCTGGTGAGAAACCAAAAAAGCACACTCAGCTTCGTTACATTAAGATAAAAGGAAATCAATGCACTTTTGACTTGTGTGGGCTGGAGTCTCCTTGGAACCCGTGCAAATTTCTCTCCACTTTTGGTCCCTGCCTGCCCGGCTGGTATCTGACAGCAGAAGCACAAGGAGGAGGAGAAGCAGGAGAAGAGGAGGACAAGAAGAAAAGGGAGGGGAGGAAGAGGAGGAGGACAAGAAGAGAAGGGAGAGGAGGAGAAGCAGAAGAGGACAAGAAGAGAAGGGAGAGAAGGAGAGAAAGAGAAGCAAAAGAGAAGGGAGAGGAGGGGAGGGGAGGAAGAGGAGGACAAGAGGAGAGGAGGAGAGGCAGAAGAGAAGCAGAAGAGGACAAGAAGAAGGGAGAGGAGAGGAAGAGGAGAAGCAGAAGAGGACAAAAAGAAGAGAAGGGAGAGGAGGGAGGAGAGGAAGAGGAGGAGGACAAGAAGAGAAGGGAGAGAAGCAGAAGAGGACAAGAGAAGGGAGAGGAGGGGAGAGGCAGAAGAGGAGGAGGAGGACAAGAAGAGGAGAAGGGAGGAGGAGGAAGAGTAGTAGATGGAGTAGAAGTAGAAGAGGAGCAGGAAGAGGACAATAAGAGTAGAAGGAAGAGGAGGGGAGAAGAGGAGATTGGATTTATACCCTGCCCTTCACTACCCAAAGGAGTTTCAGAGTGGCTCACAATCTCCTTCCCCTTCCCCTCCCCACAACAGACAGAACCGATTTCACACACACATTTTGGACCCGTCCTATTGTCTGGAAACACTGCAGAATCGATTGGCTGTGCAGACTTTTTTTGGGAAAAGTTTCTCTGGCGGTAGCTGCCACCACGGCCCAAAGGTCTTCGCTGCGTGACTGTGGGTAAGCTGCGGCAGCCATTTTGTGCCTCGCTCCAGCACCTGCGGCAGCCATTTGTTGACCGTGGGCCGAAAAAGGTTGGGGACCCCCCCACACACACACACAGCAGAAGCAGGAGGAGAAAAGAACCACAGACCGGACAAGTGGCGGATGGTAATTTATTGAAACAGACGTTGTTTCCAACTTCACAGGGGAGAGGGAGGCGGCTCCCCCCTTGTGGGTTCAGCGGTAATTCCCCCCCTTCCGTAAAAGATCCTTTTCGTTCCCATAACTTATAAACATGATTTACACTGAAGTCTCTGGCCGCGCAGGGGGGGAAGAAGGACATGCAACTGATCTCCCTCCCCGTCGATATCTCCGCAAGGGTTGGGAAAAAGGCTGGCGTCTCTCGGTCTGGTCCCATGGAGCTTCTGCGTGCAGCTTCACGGGGGTGTGTGTGTGTGTGTGTGAGGGGCGGGCAGAGAGGGAGGGAGGGGATCCAAGCAGAAACAGACCCGACGCCGGGAGGGCGGGAGGAGAGGGTGGGCAGCAACTTCCGTTTGGGACCCCCCCCCTCCCCAAAAAAACGACACCGGGGCTATGAAATTTTTTAAAAAATAATAATAGCGGGGGGGGAGGGAGAGGAACAGTTAGGGGGTCAGCCCCCCCTCTCCCCACCCCAAGAACATAGCAGGAAGGGGAATACGGGCTGTAGGAGTGAAGGGCGTTGCAAAGGAGTTAACAGTTACTCAAGACCCTTTCGCAAAACCGTCCAGAGTAGCCTGTGTCCCTTCAGGTTGTCTGCGGGGAAGGGGGGGGGGAGAGGGAGGAGAAGAAAAAAGGTCTAGGGAACCCCCCCTTCTTTTTCCCGCTGCCACCACCAAACTCCTCCCATGCTAAACCCCCCTCCCCCATTGCACCCTTCCAGGCAAAACCTCCCTGCCCTACGGCCACAGATAATCCCTAGGAAGGGGGGGGAACGCACTTCCCCCATTGCCAAAGCAACACCACCCCCTAGTGGCACCAGGAGGCAGCACAGTTTGCAGACATTGAACCGTACCCTGGGCAGAGAAGTTCCAGCAGGAGACAGGGACGTGGGAAACGGGGGAGACGCCCCCTTGCCACGCCCCCGCTCGGATCCCTGCCTCCTCCGAGTTCCCTGAGAACCAGCTAGCTGCTCCTGCCGGGAGGAGGGAAGGCGGCGGTGGGGATGTCCCCACGGCGCCCACCCGATGAGTCCCGACCCCGCTTCCCTCCCACCACCCCACGCACCCCTAGGGAGGCCACTGCCGGCCAAACAAGGATGCGGGTGCAAAGTGAGGCGTGCTGAATCGGCAGGGGGAAGAGAGAGAGAAAGAGAGTGCGAAGGGAGGTGGGCGGGCTTAGCCGATGGTCAGTCCGAAACCGCACTGGAATTTGTTCTTGCGGTGGTTGAGGAAGGCCCCCATGGCCAGCGTGAGGGGCAGGGGGAGGAGCTTCTTTTCCAGCGCTGCCCCGACGATCCAGTTGCTGTCGACAGAGCCTGAGAAAGGGGAAGAGCAAAGACGGACACGGTCACGAGACGGAGAACGGAGCAGGCGCTTATGGATCTAGAGGAACCGGAGGGGAGGGGGATCATACGGGTGGGTGGCCCAGAGAATTTATTACTTATTCTCTGATCGGCACACAACATTTACGTCCTGCCTTCCTGCCCTTACAAGGGCCGCCAACGGTTCACAACGTGCAAAGATGAAATCACATTTTAAAACTATTCAGATCAACCCTCCCCGGCCAAACATTTGAACAATTAAGAAACAGTTATTAAAATACCTAAAGAACATAAAAACAATCATCAAAATGTTGGTGAGGAAAGGAGGTTCGATAGAGTAACAGTGATTATCGTAATGCATTGTGCAGAGCATAGCCAGGAGCAATGCTCCCTCTAAGCCAGTTTGGTGTAGTGGTTAAGTGCACAGACTCTAATCTGGGAGAACCGGGTTTGATTCCCCATTCCTCCACTTGCACCTGCTGATGTGACCTTGGGTCAGTCACAAGCTCTGGCACAGCTGTCCTTGAAAAAGGGCAGTTTGTGTCAGAGTTCTCTCAGCCCCACCCACCTCACAGGGTGTCTGTTGTGGGGAGGGGAAGGGAAAGGAGTTTGTAAGCCGCTCTGAGACTCCAAGTGAAGGGCGGGGTATAAATCCAATCTCTTCTTCTTCTAAGCTGTGGAGTCTTGTGAGCAGAAATCGTACTCTGTGAGCGACTGACATTAAAATTGTGAGCGGGCGATTTGGCTACTGCATAAGTTAGTTTGCTCTGGATCCATCCTTCCTGAGCTAAGGGAAAAATGTGTGAGCTAGAGGCTAAAAAACTATGGGCTAGCTCACACTAACTCAGCTTAGAGGGAACGCTGGCCAGAGGTTCTCGCTCTTTAGCGTTATGCAGCACTAGGTGGCAAGCTAGACAAATTTTTGAGACAACAGACGTTTCAGAGGTGGTTTGCCATTGCCTGCCTCTGCCTAGGGACCTGGTATTCCTTGGAGGTCGCCCTTCCAAAGACTACCCAAGGCCGACCCTGCTTAGCTTCTGGGATCTGACAAGATCAGGCTCGCCTGGGCTATCCAAGTCAGGGTTATCACTGGGGTATTGCTGAGCAAAACAAAGTCTTCACCCGCTGGTGGGATACAGCAACAGATGGGGACAGAGGAATCTATTGAGATATATGTCAGAGTGATAGAGGTAGCAAGCAGTTACTATAGATCAGTTTGATCTGTTTGTCAGACCTAGCTGTCATGCTAGTAATCATGTAATTACAGCCAGGTGTTTTCTAGCAGGTGTTGCTCTTTCAGGTCTTGTTAAGAGTTAGTGATTACATCACCTTGTTTGAGATTGGCTGGGGTATAGCATAATAGCTATCAGCTTGGTAAGCTGGTGGGGACTCAGTTCTCATAGGCTAAGGCACGACATGCTGTTCAATAGCCTGTAAATATCTCTGTATATATTCACCTTTATAACTATGTAAACTCTCTGTGCACCTTCATAACTGGTCAGTCTCCCGCTTCTTATTTACAATACCCAATAGAATCTCCCTGGGAGAGAGTTCCAGAGCTCTGGTGCCACGACGAAGAAGGCCCTGTCCCAAGTTGCATCTTCAGAGGACCCAAAGCAGGTCCTCTGAAGATGACCATAACAGTCGGGTAGGTTCACACGGGGATCAGGCGGTCCATCAGGTACGCTGATTGCAAACCATACAAGGTTCTGAAGGTCTAGACCAGCACCTTGAACTAGCATAGCCCGGATTCCTTAAACAAAGAGGAAAAGAGCCAAATCCCCCAATCCCGTGCATCCCCACTCCCCGCCATTTGTCCGCCCCTGGCCGGAAAACGGGATGGAGACTTCGTACCTCTGAATACCAGGTTGGCCTTCGGTAGATCTAGCTGGTAGCCGAACGTTACGCTCGTGTCCTGCATGCGAGCGCTGGCTTCGAACTCCACACCCACCTGCAGCTGGAGGAACCAAGGGACGGGAGGAGGGTGAAGGGAAGCTCTGAGCGGTGAGCACCTTGGCAGCCCCTCCCCACCCGCTAGTTTGGACTTCCACTCCCCGCGCCCCCCGCCCCAGGACTAACAACAGACCCGGACACCTTCGGAGGTTTCATAAAGAAGCCGCTGAACAGCTCGTGAGACACATTTGGGCTAGTGCCATGGAAATTCGCTGGACGACCTCGGGCCACAGAATTGTAGAATCACAGAGTTGGGAGGGGCCATACCCCCTGCTCCACGCAGGACCAGCCTGGAGCAGGGGTGGCAAACATGCAGCCCGGGGGCCGGATCAGGCCCCCCTCCCGGGAGGGCTTCCATCAGGGCAGCGGTGAAAGTGGCCATCTCCTGCTTCCAGTTCTGCTGCTGCTGCATCATAGCTTGCTTCGCCAGACCCTCTTAATCGCTCAGCCATTTGGTGTTTTAAGCAGGGTCCTAGACGAGGCTCCCTCTAAGCTGTGGAGTCTTGAGAGCAAAAACTGTACTTTGTGAGCTGCCGGCATTAAAGTTTTGAGCGAGCGATTTGGCCGCTGCAATAAATTAGCTTGCTCTTGAGCCCTCCTTCCTGAGCCGAGAAAAAAAATCTGTGAGCTGGAAGCTAAAAAAACGGTGCGCTAGCTCACACTCACTCAGCTTAGAGGGAACACTGGTCCTAGACTCGGAACTCTGAGCATGAGATTTCTGTGGCGAAGGTCAATAAATCAAAAGTAGGTTTGCCGCTTACAGAGCTAAATGTTTTAAGCATGTTCTTACTTTAAGTAAAAAAAGAAATCTTTGTGTTTGTGTCCTTTATAAAGTTTATATCTCCGCTACCTGGCGTTACATTTTAATTTTTTAATTTTTTTTTAAGTACCCAAAGGTACACTTTTATTTTTATTTATACACTACAGACATAAATGAAAACAAACAACATAAAACTACCACTAACAAACATTAAACATTAAACACATAACAGGAGGCTTATTCCATCTCCTATCCTTCAATTATCTATTTGTTACATTTCTAATCTCATTATCTATTTTACTAGCTTATCTTTTCTGCGTACATTTTATGACACACATGGCCCGGCCCAACAAGGTTCTCATTTATGTCAGATCCGGCCCTCGTAACAAATGAGTT
>NW_015160319.1:8826-13644 GCF_001447785.1 Gekko japonicus
GTGAGCTAGCTCACACCAACTCAGCTTAGAGGGAACACTGCTCATCACCTCCCCCCAAGGCAGCTGATTCCATTGCTGCACAACTCTTACTGTAAATCCCCCACCCCCAATATCCGGCTGGTACCTTCCCACCCTTAATTTAAACCCATTCTTGCGAGTCCTCTCCTCTGCAGCCGACAGGAACAGCTCCCTGCCCTCGTCTAAGTGACAGCCCTTCAAATGCTTCGAGAGAGCAATCCTGACCCCCCTCAACTTCCTCTTCTCCAGACTGAACATTCCCAAGTCCCTCAGCCTCTCCTCAAAGGGCTTGGTCTCCGGGCCCCTAAGCGACACACCCCTAATGTAGCCAATCCTCCAAGAGCTTACAGTAGCTCCTGTAAGGAGAGCTCTGTAAGCTCTTGGAGGATTGGCTACATTAGGGGTGTGTGGCCTAATATGCAAAGGAGTTCCTGCTACAAAAAGAGCCCTGTGACTCTGATTATCCACGTACTCTCTCTCAGCCTAACCTACCTCACAGGATTGTTGTGACGATAAAACAGAGGGAAAGGGAGTGACGAAAGCCGCCTTGGGTCTCCATTGTGGAGGAAAGTTGGGGGTACAAATGAAATAAGTACGTAAATAGGCAAGGAAGGAAGTAAATAGAAGTACCCAGTATTTCAATTCTTCTCTTGCGCTAGGGCAGCGGGTCATTTTTTCAGTCACAGACCGAGGGGCGTGGCCAAGCCGCCAAGGAAAGCCGTCCCACGACCTTCGAGAGCGCGCAAGTTTTACTGAAAACCGAAAACCAGAAACGTGAGCGATTACAAACCTCGCTTCACGGCGACAGGAATGTGACCAGCGGGCAAGCACAAGAGAAGGAGTTGGAATGCTGGGTAATGGCGGAGAAAAGCTGGACGGGATTCACCGTTACAGCTCCTAGCCCCAAAAGGCTCCTTTGGACTCCTCAGAAGTTGACAAAGGTGTTCAGTCCCACACAGCTTTTGTAGAACCAAGTCCCACGATTCCCAGTATAAACTGGTGTGCGTGTGGAGGTTGGAGGTCAAAGGAGACCCCTTCCTTCACAAGCACAACACAAGAAGGACATAACAGAAGCCTTATTGTATCAGACCAATGGCCCACCCGGTCCAGCACTCTGTGTCACACAATGGCCAGAACCCAGGGGCCACCAGGAGGTCCACCAGTGGGGCCAGAACTCCAGAAGCCCTCCCACTGTGGCCCCCCAAGCACCAAGAGTACAGAGCATCACTGCCCCAGACAGAGTGTTCCTTCTAAAAAGGTTCCCCTTGCTTGAAAGCCAGTCGAATTTGACTCTAGGGGGTGGTGCTCATCTCCGTTTCCAAGCCAAAGAGCCAGTGCTGTCCGAAGACTTTTCCATGGTCCGTGGCTGCAATGACTAGACGCTGAGATGCATGGAACGCTGTTCCCTTCCCACCGAAGTGATACCTATTTATCTTCTTGCTTTCGAACTGCTAGGTTGGCAGCAGCTGGGGCCAGAGATGGGAGCTCACTCCGTCACGCGGCACTCGGGTCTCGAACTGCCGAGCTACCGACCTTCTGGTCGGCAGCTCAGCATCTTAACCTCTGAGCCACCGTGGCTCCTCTATCCCTTGTGGCTGTTAGCCACTGATGGACCTCTGCTCCATACAAGAAGCTGGTTGGGTCCAACCCCATTTGATGGGCAGGTCTCTCTGAAAGCAGGGGTTGCTTAAGTACTCTGGGTCCTACAGCTTTGGACTGCATATGAGGGAACCAGAGTTGTGCCCTGGAAGGCTGGCACAGATATATACATAAGCAAGGTGTGGGCTGGATGCCTGATGGAAGCACAGACAGCTTCAAGAGGGGACTGGAGAAACATCTGGAGCAGAGGTCCATCAGTGGCTATTAGCCACAAGGGATAGATGGAGGACTCCTTCTGGGGCAGTGATGCTCTGTCTTCTTGGGCTTGGGGGGCAAACAGTGGGAGGGCTTCTGGAGCTCTGGCCCTGCTGCTGGACCTCCCGATGGCCCCTGGGTTTTGGCTACTGTGTGACACAGAGTGTTGGACTGGATGGGCCAGTGGCCTGATCCAACATGGCTTCTCTTCTGTTCTTATGTCTGGGGCAGCGATGCTCTGTCTTCTTGGTGCTTGGGGGGCAACAACACGGAGGGCTTTTGGAGTTCTGGATCTGCTGGTGAACCTCCCGATGGACCCTGGGTTTTGGCCACTGTGTGACACAGTGTTGAACTGGATGGGCCATTGACCTGATCCAACATGGCTTCTCTTATATGTTCTTATATGGAGCAGAGGTCCATGAGTGGCTATTAGCCACAAGGGATAGAGGGAACACTCTGTCTGGGGCAAGTGATGCTCTGTTGCTCTGTCTCCTTGGGCTTGGGGGCAACAGTGGGAGGGCTTCTGGCGTTCTGCCTCCCCCCCCCCCTGTGGAACCTGGGTTTTGGCCACTGTGTGACACAGAGCGTTGGACTGGATGGGCCATTGGCCTGATCCAGCATGGCTTCCCTTATGTCCTTACGAAGCTTTGCTGCCTTCAGACGGTGAACGGCTATCTCGTGTTTTGTCAGCTGAGCAAGACACATTTCCCAACCTGCCCTCCCTCCAAGCACTTGTGGAGCATACAGGAACTTCCAGCTTGATTCCATATACTACTTGCTTCCCTCGCGGCTGCCCCACAAGCAAAACGCCCCCCCCCCAAATAATGCCTCTTACCTGATCACTGGCTTTATGGTAATACGTGGCGTGTGCTCCCGCTTGGCCTACCGTCAGGGTCCCGATCCAGTTAGGTGCTGCGAGGAGAGAAAAAGAGGACCCGTCACTTGTCTTGAAGCTGGGGAAGGGGGTCGCTGCCCACTCATCTGGACAGCAAGAGGGAAAGAAACGCCACCTGCGGAAGAGCTGCTCTGTGGGCGTGCAAACTCTCAGTGCTTCCTCCGTTGTGGCTTCTGCATGGTGGAATGGCCTGCCCGAGGAGGTCAGGAAAGCCGCCACACTCCGGACCTCCCGCAAACTATGCAAAACTGAACGATTCAAAAGGGCTTTTCTGCCCGGGTTGCACGGTGCAAAATGGTTTTACCAACTTTCTCAGATAAATGATTAGGGACTGTGGTCTACACTAGGAGTGTCAAGGAAAAGAAATTGGGGTTTTTTTGGGATTCAGGTATAAAACAGTCAAATTTATTCCTCATTCTTGAATATTCCAGAATACCAGTATCTGCACTGTGTTCGGATTTGGGAAATATCCGGTCATACCGAATATATTCGGCTCCATTATACCCTATGGGCCATTATACTCAATGGCAAATCTTCTAGAGTATATTCAGTGGGCTGGGGGAACGTTTTTGAGGTAGAGGCACCATATTTTCAGTGTAGCTGCTGGAGCCTCTTGCCAAAAGAACCCCCAAGTTTCAAAAATATTGGACCAGGGAGTCCAATTCTCTGGGCACCCAAAGAGGTTGCGCCCCCATCCTCCATTTATTCCCAAGGGGAAAAATAGCAAGGCAATACAAGCCCAGCAGAATGTCCCAAAGAATCTCTGCAGTTGAAAGTGTAGTGCGGGGGGCATTTTTGCAAGGCCAGCAGCAGAACCAGTACAGTAGTGCCTGCCCTGCAGCAGAACCCACTGCTACTGTGGCAAATGGCAGCTCAACATTACTGGGCTTCTGTGTATTGGGCTGGCCTTGGTTCAGGTGGGCTAGCAAAAATGCCTGCCCACCCTGGACTTCTGAGTGTTCTGCTGGGCTTCTACTACTGTTGTTTCTGCAAAAAATAAATAAAAAATTCAACACTGCTAGGACTCTCTGGTGTGACATTTGTTAATTCTGTTGCTGCCGCATTGGCATTGCCTTCTGCTGCTGGGCACTAGCAAGTTGGCACTGGGTTCTGCTGCTGGACACTAGTAGGTGGGTTCTGCTGCTGGACACCAGTACACTGCACTGCTTCTGTTCTCCTTGCAGAAATCACCCCCTCCCTCAGTTTCTATTTCAGAGATTCTCCGATTTGACCTCAGTCCTTTTGGGTTTTGGCACTGGTTCTGCTGCTGGCCTTGCAAACATGCCCCCCCTTCACCTTCTACTGCAGAGATTCTCTGGGACATTCTGCTGAGCTTGTATTGCATTGCTACTTTCCCCCCACTGGAAACAATGGAGGATCGGGGCACTGTTTTTGGGTGCCCATAGAATTGGACCCTGTGGTCCAATCTTTTTGAAACTTGGCCGCCCTTTTGAGGAGAGGCTCCAGCAGCTATGCTGCAAATTTGGTGCCTCTATCTCAAATCTCCTCCCCCTCAGACCACTGAATATACCCTAAGAGATTTGCCATTTAATATAATGGCCCATAGGGTATAATGGAGCCGAATAATAGCCGAATAAAACTGTATAGTATTTGGGAATCTGTATTCGGCTGCCACAAATTCTTTTAGTCTTTAAGGTGCTGCTGGACTCTTGCTCTTCTCTACTGGTACAGGGAGACTACCACCACTACCCATCTTAAAGAAGTGAGCAGTGACTCATGAAAGCTCCTACCCTGTCACAAATTTTGTTAGTCTGTAAGGTGCTCCTGGACTCTTGCTCTTTTGTCCTGCTAGAGACAGACTAACACGGCTACCCAACTGCCTCGCCACACGTGATCCTCCTTGAGTCCCTGTGAGAAAATCTAATTCAGCACAACACTTCCCTTAAAGACTTTAAAGCAGCAGCCAGATCCTTTCCACCTGCTGTTTTCGGACCCGTGACAGCGACTACGAGCATCTGCGCATGAAGAAGAAAAGGGAAGTGGTCCGAAATTCTGCAGGAGTACGTCGGTACCTGTGTATTTCCCAGCCA